>NC_052499.1:65481225-65580876 GCF_016617805.1 Bactrocera tryoni
CTGAGAACTCCCTGCCAGGGAGAAATTGTCCTCGTGCAGAATTGCCCCTTCTCCTCTTTGGCTGTGTGTAGCAATAACATTTTTCAAGCTTCAAAGCGTTGATAGTTGTCTCAAAGCTTCATTTTCAGCTCAATATTTTTGGAATATAAATTATTTTTATCGAAAATGCGAATTCGATAGCGTATAGTAACTGCTATAAAAGTTTGACCAATATATTTCATACACGATTGTTATAAGAAGAATACGTAGACCCTGTCCATAATGTTGAATTTTTAATAACTTCCTATAATAGTTTTTTTTTATTAACACTGGTCTTGGACTTCGAGGAAAAATATTTCGATTTAGCCTCCGGGTAACTTTGAAAATCAAAATTTCCAATAACCATAGTTTCGGACTTCGAGGAAAAATATTTCGATTTTGAAACCCTAATTTCGAACTTGGTGCAAAAATATTCGATTTTCAAAAACGGAATCAATCCCTCGAAAAAAATGAGCTTTGTTCAAAACGCATAAAGAATTCTAATTTGGCGCATAATGTCGATATTACTACTTAACAAAAATGTCGGTAATTAAAGATTTTACTGCTTTAAACTATCTCTAATCTGAAAAAAATTCATTTTTATAGGTCGTGGTCGAACGTACAATTTTTTTTTTTAAATGTTGACTTCCCAAAGAATCGGTTTCTGTGCAAAAATTTACATTTCAGAGTTATTTTAAAATTCGAAATTTTAAATAATATTATTCCTTCGATTATTACCTGAAAAATATATCAAAAAAGGTCATCTGAAATTTTCAATTCTGCCACAATCAATAGTTTCGAAGAAATTTTTCTAATCGTTTCGAGAAACGCATGTTTAAATTTTGAGAAGCGTTTACACTGATTGTTAAAATTTTGCGAATATGCTCTTCGAAATTATTTACCGGATTAACTTCAAAAATTCGTTGAATATTTTAAAATATGTGAACATACAATTTTATGTATCTATGTACTCTATACAGACATATGTATTAATGTTCGAATATTCGGGCTATACCCGTTTGTATGAATATTAACCGATTAAAACTATTTGAATAGTCACAATGTTATGACTCTGTTCCACTCTACTCGCGTTCTACTGCGACTATTCCAATTGTCGTTCTGCTGGGTGAAACAATTTTTTAGAAATGGAACCCTTACTATTCGAATAGTCGACAACGAACGGTTAATTGAATAGTCGAGGACTTACGATTCTCCGGATACTGCAAACGGAATATTATTATTCGAATAATACCCTATTCAGTTAATCCGGTTAGTCGATTAGTCGAATATCGGGAGCTCTGATACATATGTACATATCGTCACCTGAAATGCAAAATAACGTAACAACATTTTCGGAAATTTACAGTGGCATGAATGAAACACGAAATAAAATGGAACCTGAGTGAAAAACATTTTTAATATTGGTTAAAATTGGTTTATATCTGATCGCAGAACCTGAAAATGTTGGACATATGTAATATTATGTATGTAATTCGAAGTAGGGAATCGTAATCAATAAGTCACTCAATTTCGAATTGTTTGATGATACGTTATTTTGCATTTCAGGTGACGATATGTATGTATGTATATTCGAATAAAAATAATTTTTTTTTTTAATTCACAAAGTGATCTAACCATTTACATAAGTTATATGTAAATTTATCAGGGCTAATTTTAGAAAATTGGGGTTCAATTACAAATTAAGTAATATTATAAATTTTTACGTGCAGCATTTGTTATAGAACATGTTTTGAAAGAAATCGATTTTTTCTCTGGAGTTATTGGATTCAAAAACATAATTCTTTATTTGGTAACAACTCAAAATATTTTCTGTCTACTCATAATTAAAAATGAAAAATTTGCTGCTTAAGGATATTTCTAATAAAAAATATGTATCGAGTGGATATCTACTTGTATTATCTATAGATGTACATACATATCTACATATGTACATATGTATGTACGTACGTATATACCACACTATAAACCTGCGTCAAGCCGAAAATCGCTGATCATTTGCAATATGTATCGTTACCAACCAAATGCAACTTGATCGCATTGTCCGAAAGTTAGAATAATTTTTTCTTATTTTCTTTCAGTATTTTTCCTGCAATCCAACCCATGCAGCATGCGCCACATATTTTGATTTGTTATGGTTTTTTATTCCTTACTCTCTTGGCTACATGTCACTACCGCTCCGCTTTAATTTCCGCTGCATATTACGCCTGCATCGAAATTGGTCACTCACCGGCAAACGCTACAGCCGATTGTCTCTTTCTGACACCTTAACAATGTCACTACGCTCGTTAACTGCATTCGCTTGCATGCGGCCCCCAATAACTTTGCTTTTGTTCTTGCTTTTGTTAATGAACAATTTACTTATTTCACTTTTGACTCAAAACTCACTCACTTCCGCACTCACTCAATGGCCGGCGCACATATTTGTGTGCCTCTCTTTTGCTGGCATGTCGCGCGCACCCTTTCGTTGCGACTGTGTTGCCATCGCGTTATACTCAATGCTTTGCCGCAACGGCAGATCTCTCACAGCTCTCATTGTTGTTAGTGCTTGCCATGAGTTTGTAATATATATAAAATAACAAATAATAAACAAGCATACGAACAACAACTACATACGCCAATGCAACTGCAACTGGCACTTCACTTCGTACACACAGCCACACACACACACACACACGCACATCGGGATGTTTACACATATTTACGCTGTCATGGCAGTGACAACAATCGATCGTTCCGTTCGGCGATTATTCGGTTTATTTATGGCCTTAACATGTGCAGATTTGTCTTTGCTGCTGCTGCTGCCTGTAAATGTTGTTACTATTGTTTTTGCTTTTGTTTTTGCTCTTATGTTTGTTGCAGTCATTCATTTTGACTTACGCGCAAGCGAGATGGCTTCATGCATGTCGTTGTCGCTGCAGCTAGTTGGCTGTATAGCGGGCCCCCGTTGCGCCACTTAGCCACAAACACACATACATACATGCATGCAAAAACACACACTTGCAACCATACATATGCATGCATACAGCTTTGCATTTACATGCATTTGGCAGCTTCCTCCTCCATTGCTGCTGCCATTGACCAGTTGGTGGGTTCGGCTCGGCTTGGTTTGGCCCAGCCACACAGTATCTGTTCGAGGAAACGACATATGTGTCGTCACAGTGGCTTTTTGCTTTTGTTCTTACTATGCGTGTGTGCATGTTTTTTGTTATTGCCTATGTTAGTCGCCGTTGTCTGGATTTTTTTGCATAATTTTTACGCTTTATTGTTTTTGCTTGGCTTTGCATTTGCTTTGTTCGCCTATTTCTAGTCTTACACATAATTCTACATATTCTTGCTGCTGGGTTTTTGGTCGCTTTTCTGCAAGTTTTTCGCACAAAGTGTCCATTTTGCCTAGCAGCGTTCAAATGTTGGCTGTAAAATGCGGCATGAAAGTGTGTTGCACAGTGTACGAAATTTCTATGGCACAAACACATTTTTTACTATTTTGAGTTGTACTGGTATTTAAAAAATACTTTCCTATACTTTTTATTTTTACTATATTAAATCTACAATACAATTAAACGATTATTGAAATTATTCAACAAAGAAGTTCCATTAAATCTTGTGTGCGGAATCAAATTTCTGATGCCGAAACGTTCAGAATATTGGAAAAGATCTTCAGTGATAATTGTTTGCCACGAGCAAGTGTTTTTGATTTGTACAAATTATTCAAAGCGGGTGGTGAACGCGTTGACACCGGACCACGTCCAGGGCGGCCATCAACATGAACTGATGACCAACACGTCAATAAAATAAATGAATTGGTGCTTGAGCATCAACGATTAACAGTCAGAGATCTTACTGGCATCGTTGGAATATCGAAAGGATCAGCGAAAATCATTTTGAAAGATCCCTTGGTCCTAAGAAAAGTGAAAGCGCGATTGATTGCAAAATCACTGATTTTTTTCGAAAAACAGTGTCGCTTTAATGTCTGTGAAACAATGCTTTCCGACTACCAGAATGTCATGAAACGTATCATTACCGGCGATGAGTCTTGGATCTATGCTTACGACCTGGAAACAAATAGTCATTCGGCCAAATATCGTGGCAAAGGTGAACCGAAACCGAAAAAACCACGTCAAAGCAGGTAAAAAATCAAGGTTATGTTGATAATTTTCTTCGATTATCGAGGTGTGGTGCACTTCGAAGTCCTTCCGACCAGCCAAACTGTCAACAAGAAATATTATTTAAGTCTTATGCGTCGTTTGCGCGAAGCTATTCGTAAAAAGAGGCCGGATTATGGACCGACAACTCTTGGTTTTTGCACCACGATAATGCACCGACGCATCCGCGTTTGATTCTTCGTGAGTTTTTCGTCAAATTTTCAACCACCGTATTAGACTGATTTGGTTCCATGTGACTTCTGGCTATTCAGCAAACTGAAACGACTGCTCCCGGGAAACCGTTTTGAGTCAATTGAAGACATTTCCCAAAAATCGCTTAACGCATTGAAAGCTGCCCCGAAAATTAACTTTAACAGCTGTTTCTAGGATTGGAAAAAAACATTGTCACAAGTGTATTTAGGTCAAGGGTGTCACTACGGGGGAGCGACATAGATTTCGAAGAATAAATGAAGAGTTTTAAAATAATGAATAAAGTCTTACTATTTTTTGCCCATAATAATTTTTTTACAGAACCTAATGTTTACATTTTATTTTCAATATTAACATAACGCGCCATTTGCCATCCCACTTTGGGGAAGGGGACCTTATATAGACAAGGGGCTGTGAACTTCGAACTTCGAATTTAACTATCCAATTCCGATATTATTTATAGTCAATAACACACGACATCTTCAAAGAGCGCCAACTGGGCAAGTGAGCGTTTCACTTTATTTCATGGTATTGACTCCCCTCCCGTGCGTCAATGACGTAGGTATACATAGAGATTATACTGATGTGAGCGACTTTCTTCTAATACAGACATTTTCAAATTCGTCATATCTTTTGAATGGAATGACCGAATCGAATAACTCAAAAAGTTATGTAAAGGTTTTGAAACAGTCTAGAATATGAAGTAATTAATTTTTATTAGTTTTAATACCAAGTTACAAATGAAGAGCTTTTACAGAGGCGACATTTTAGATTTTTTCAACAGTATCTTCTTTAATTAATATCTAATTTACGTTACATAAATTTGTTTTAAGTAAAATTATGTTTCTCGTATGAATTATTTGAATTATAAAGATTACAGGACTTTTCGTTTTTTGAAAAAAATATATATGTACATATGTACATACATAGATATATATTTATTTTTCTGCACAAATGTTGTTGCCTTCGAAATAGTCCCCATTCAATAATATGCACTTACGGCAGCCCTTCTTTCAATCGTCGAAACACTGCTCAAACTCGATTATTGCTTTATACTACAAATGTACATATGTATGTGTATCCTTTAGCTCCTTCAGCAATGCGCTTTTAATGTCAACTAAGCTTGCGAAGCGACGGGCTTTTAAGGTTCTCTATATTGTTGGAAATAGGATAAAGTCACATGGAACAATGGCTTGTGAATATGAAGGGAGCATTGTTACTGTATTGTTTTTGGTTAAGAATTCACAAACCAGCAACGAAATGTGAATTTTTAACAAACGAAATCGCAAAGCTCATAAAACAAGCGTATTTGGCTGCTCCAAACAAAGTAAGAAACGAATAGAGCTGATTAATAATAAAAAAATTGTACAGTTAAACTCTCCTCCAAAACAAGTGAAATTTTAATTTCAAAATTCCCGTTATTTCTTGAAAATACCTCGTAGACTTGGGATGATTGGAATATTAAAATAATGTTATGTACTGCATTTGGTTGAAATCGATCGAGCAGATCCTGTGATATGTGAATTTTCCTAAAAGTGGGTTAAATTTTGTCACTAGCTCCTATAACGCTTTCTTCTGCTGAATGTCTCCGAAGGAAAGATTTATTGATTGATCTCACTTTTAGTAGTTTTTAAAAAAACCTCTATGTGGACAGTGCGCGGGGTTATCATCCGTTTGAGCTTATTTTCACACTATCATAAGAAACGTTAAAAAGGTTTGTTAAGTGTAAATTTGGGTGATTTTAAAGATAAAATTTCGTAGAGGACCACGCCCCATTTCTAAAAATTTTCAAATCATAGGTGCCCCTGCTAAATGTGACTGATTGTGCCAAATTTGAGTTCTTTGTCTCAAAGCTTAAACATAGCGATCAGAGTAGTGGCGAATCGGATATTTTTTCAGACTCTAATTTCCCTCATTGGTTCAAAAATCCTGTATGAGAAAGCAAGCAATTTATGTTCTTTCATAAAATTTGAAGAACTCCAGACGGCAGATTAAACTATCATATTATGTATATATATAACATAAAAATTCGTTTATATTTAAAAATTAATTCTAAAAAATATATATGTACATATATTTAAAATCAATATTAAAAAAAATATATATAAAAATGTATTTATTAAAATGCCTGCAATATGAAATATATTATCTTCTGACGTAGATTTCTTGATCTTGTTTCTGAACCAAACAGTCGATAGTCAAACTAATTTCTATTAGTAAACTATTCATATTTACCTCTATAAGTTTATCATACATATGTACATATATACACCTATACACATACATATAAAAATAAATATTATTTCTTTAACCTTACGATCGATTATGATGACAAACTTGAACTAAAAGTTTAAAATGAAGCCAATATTACACATCTGAAAATTCAAATTGACTCACACTCGAGTCCTGTGCATATTTGTACATACAATATACTTATATGTGAGCACACATTTACAGTTACACCAAATCGCCATTGCCATCAATATTCGTTGCCATCGTCGCCATTATTTTCGCGAGGCGCATCCTTTTTGGGAAATTCCACCATCAGCCAGCAGCCAGCAGTTGTAAGTGAAGCTACTAGCCAACCGCAATGTGAAACATTTCTTCCTTCCTTCCTGCTGCGCAGCGGCTCGTTCGTCCGTCCGCACAATAACCTTCCGTTTCACGCTCATAGTCCTACGTTGTTGTTTTTTTATATATTTTTTTTTTGGTTTTGGCAGATTTTGCCGCTCCATGTTTTATTGCCGTCGCTATTCTGGCAGTTATTCAAGTTGTTGTTGTTGCTACTGTTTTTGCATTGTTTTAATCCTTTTTTCGCCATTGTGGCATCGCGTTGGCGTTTTTACGCTTTTTTTCGGCACTCTGAGCATTTCACACATTTCACACTTGCGGAATTGTTTCATTCTTTTAAATCATTATTTTGGCCATTCGTCGAGGGTTCTGCTCATTTCGCATTGATTTGCGCATTGTTTGCTTTGTTAAATATCCTTTTCATTGCGAACAGCAACTTCCGTGTTTTTACGAACTATTTTTTATCTTGATAGATTTTGTACTACTCTTATTGCTTTGCTGATTTTAATGTTTGATTTAGCAGTTTAGTATGAAAACAACCATTCAGGCGTAGTAGCTAGATTGGAAATCAATTAACTTTGGATATTTTTCAGATTCACCGCAGACGCTCCGACAGGGGAGCAGTCTATAATCCTATGTATATTAAGCCTTTCAAATATATTTATAAGAAATTTTTTTCCTCACAATTGCGAAACTCTTTAATGGCATTTTAAAGAACACAAAGCAAAACTCTTCTTGTCACACACTTCTATGGTCACACAGCTAAAAACCAGCCGAAAGATCATAAAACGAAGAAACAAAAATTTTTGTTATTATTTATCATAATTTTAAACATTTTTTCTGAGCATTGGACCAAACCAGTCTTTTCGAGCGATTGAGGCATAAGTAAAAAATTTTCCTGTTTTTGGGAGTTACCTCCGAAATCGAAGTGTTTGCCTTTGAATCTCAGAATTACGCTTTTTGAAAAAAGTATTATTCATAATCCGAGGTGGTTATGTCCTTTTCGTTAGGGAAGTTTTTTTACGTGGCGGGTTGGAACCCGGTTTAGAAACCCTGCGCCTAACCCTGGGGAGGGATGATTATTCTTCACATCTTAGGTCACCTTCAAACGATGATTTTTGGCTACCCAGAGGATACTTGTTCTAAGGCCGGAAGTCGTGGGCTGCTTGATCCTTATATAAAGAAATCGTTTCTGGCTGCTCCCAAGTAAATGGCGTTCAGAGAACCTTCCTCACTTGCGTGAACTTTTACACATGGCTCTATCCTCTAGATTTATGGTATTTTGGCAACGGTGAATACCGCAGTCGATGGAACGATGAGCTGTACGAGATATAGGATGGCATTGAGCGAAGTAAGAGGCAGCGGCTGCGCTGTCTAGGTCATGTCGTCTGAGTGCACGGAAACACTCCAGCTCTGAGAGTATTCGGTGCACATCCACTTCGTTGGAAAGACCAGGTGGATAGGGATCTGCCTACATTTGGAATCTCCACTTGGCGCCAAACAGCGAAAAAGAAGAACGAGTGGTGCGCTGGTAAACTCGGCTATAACCGCGTAAGCGTTGTCTATACAAATTAAGAAGAAGAATATTATTCATTATTGTAAGTATTCACTAAAAAAGCAAAAATATAGACGTAACCTAGCTTTTTGTTTTATTTCGACAATGTGCAAAATTCTTCGGTCCAACTTATATGACGGTGGCTATACAGGGTTTGTCCGGAAAGTAATAGGTCCGATTTTCTCCCACCGCGACTGTACTTCGAAGCGTGCGCGCACCGACTGGATCTGGTAGAGGGCATTCATAGCTAAGGAACGAGTGTCTCCGAGCACCTGGACAGTCAGGACAAACATTTTGGCGCGACGTATTTCTGTGAGTGGTGCAAACCGAAAATGCAGCAGTCGTTAGAGCAGAGGTACGCGACTAATTTCTGTGTGAAACTCGGTAAATCTGCGACAGAGACGTTTGATATGATCAAGCAGGCTCACCCAGATGTTGCTTTAGTAAAAAGTGGTGTGTTTCGGTGGCACCAGGCCGAGTGGTACACGCCGGCGTCTCCTCGCCTAAAAAGGGAAGAATGAGCAAATCCAAAGTAAAAACGATGCTCATTGTCTTTTTTGACATCAAAGCCATCGTCCGCCATGAATTTGTTCCTACTGAACGAACCGTCAACGTCAAGTTGTACGTGTAAGTCCTCAATAGACTCAAACGAAGGGTTAATCGGGTTCGACAAGACATCGCAGCCGATTGGAAGTTGCACCACGACAACGCCTCGGCTCACAGTGCCTTTTTTGTGAACAGTTATCTAACCAAGGCCGGCATCCCAACGCTTCCGCAGCCGCCCTGTAGCTCAGATGTGGCCTTCCGGACTTTTTTGTTTCCTTGCCCGAAAAGGCAAGCATTTTGAGACGACAGAGGGGATGTAATCAGCATGCACCTTGGCTCTCAAGGCTATTCCGGAGAATGCCTTCCGTTACACCTTCAATGGCTTGGAAATCGACGTAGAAGGAGCCTATTTTGAAAGTTTTTGAAGAATTGTAACGATTGGTTCAATATTTTTTTTTTAAATCGACTAAGTCCTATTACTTTCCGGACAAAATTTATATTTTCTATTTAAAAATGCATACAAAGTATGCAGCTGATCAATGCTAAATGAAAAGCAAAAGTTTTAGTATTGGCTCGTTCACTAAGTAATTTCGTTTTTTTGAGCACAATTCAAACACGATTTTTTATTGCGAAAAACATTTTATGAAGGTATCTATTCTTCATTTCGAAAAATCATCTGGTACACTTCTCTATCTTAATGGTTTCGTTAACAAAATCACTTGTCGCTATTGGGGTGAGTCAAATCTTCGGTTCAGAAAACTCTAATGCATCCTCCTTCGATCTCGATTTCTAAAAAGCAGTTAGCAGTCAATCAGCAACGCTTCAGGAGCTTGAAAACAGCATTCAGCGCACTATTGCCGAAATTCCAGCTGAAATGCTGCACTGGGTGTTCAAAAATTGGCTTAAATGGGTGTAGATATGCAAACGGAGCTGTGGTAATCATTTGGCTGACATTTGGTCCAAATCAGGAATCGCATAAAATTATCTGCAAATAACCAAAAAAAAAAAAATAATAACGCATTTTTACCAAATTTGAGCACTTTATTTCATTTTAACTTCTTCGTGATACGAATATTATTCGAAAGTTTGAAATAAAATCGATATCTTTAGGAAATATGAACTTATGACAAAATGCTGTTTTCAGAGTCGTAGTGAAAATTTTTTTACCGTTTTAAACATATTTTATAGGTTATGTTATATAGCTTTATAATTGTCCATAATAATTTATATTTTTTAAGACACTCTGAAGTGTATTTTTTTCACAAACCAATTTTTTAAGAAACGGCGATTTTGCTATAGATCAAAATTTTGACTAGCCCCTTTATCATTACCTAAATGCATCTATAGTAATTATATGATTTTTTGGGTTTTGCATTTGAAATAATTTTAAGCAAAAAATCGTCTGACCGCCAGACACTTTTTCTTGCTGGTCCTTCTGGAACTCGGCTACGGGCAAGGAAATCGAAAAATTTTCAAAATAAAGCGTCGATTATTAAAAAATGTTTTATTTAAATTTTGTTTCAAATAAAAGCATTCGCCATAATAAAAATTGCGGTTAGTCAACGCAAGATCTTACTCAAGCTAACCAGCTTGCCGATAAACGAACAGAAAGAAACATTTATAAAAGCAAGCTTGAATGCACTAACACACACACACACAGTCATGAATATTGCAGAAAATGCACTCGAACACGAAGCAACAACTACTCAACGTGCATAAGCAACCACAACGACGCAGCAGACGACGACGACGATGACGATCCGAGAAACAGCATTACAAGCCATATCTAGATACAAATTATTTATATCGACCTCATATTTTGTGCGCAACTCGCGAAAATTGCACATCTGCTGCGAAGGCAGAGCCACAACAACAACAACACTCAAAAAACAACAGCAACATACACTTAGCAGCAACAAAAACAACATAAACCACAACAACAGCAATGTATGTGATATTTCAACATTTTTGTTGTTGTTGTTGCTGCTGTTACTGTAGTTGTTGTTGTTTTTGTGATGCTGTTGCAACATGCTGCAAATCGCCAAAGCAACTCAAAGGAGTTTTTTCGCCCACCTCTCGCCCTCTCACTTCGCTCCCGCTGGATTGCGGCTGCCACTTCTTTATTGCCTCTTATGCTTGCCACAACTTTTGCTCTGCAGCAGTTGCTGCTCAACAGCATCGCCTTTTGTTTTTAAGTGGCTGCTTTGTATGTGAATTGCCAGAGAAGCATGCAGGGGAGCTGTGTAAAAACAACAACAACAACAACAACAACGAAAAAACAAGAGAATAAGAAGTTATCGACTGGCTTGCGTTGTCTTTTTCCCATGTTTCGAGCACACCTGAATGTGCACAAGTGCCATGTTGCATGCAACATAAGCACTAATACACACACACTCACACGCTTGGCCAGAAAATACTGCTAAGTGCGTGCTTAAACTAGTGCTGTCGCCGAGCGCTCGCATATGGAACGTTGTACATGTGTATATATGTATACTATGTGTATCTCTACGTGTATATGTGTATGTATGTATGTACATATGTTTGCTTACCTTTGCTCGTGGCGTGTCTCTTAATATGCTACAGATGCTGCAGCACTCACCTTTGCTGCATGGCTATGTGGCATGTTGCAAGCAGCAGCTAGCTATCCGTATGGCACGTAGTAAAAGAAAAAACAACAACAGCTTCGCGTTGAAATTATGTACAAACACTTTGTTGCTGTTGCACTGTGTCTTAGCTTTTGCAACAACTTGCCTCCAAATACTGCACATACACAGTTAAGCACAATGTTGCATGCACAAGATTGCATATCGCCCTCATCTTGAATACGATATTCGATTTTGCTGCCGCTGCTGCTACCGCGAACGCTTCGCTACAGCGTCCTCGGCAACGCTCGCCGTCCCCACCAACGTATTTCTGCTGTCGTTTAAGCGCAGCAAAGCGTTTGTGGTAAATTATGTGTATATGCTCTCATTTAACCCTTTCAAGATATTAACTGCAGGGCATATTGCATTACACTTTGCTTGCGCCCCTCCCCACCTGCGCCGACCTGACACGGAACGGCAAGTAAACGTATTGTGTGTATTTGAAACGATGTTGGCTATTTGCGTTCTGACAACAATTAATTTAAGAATCAGAGTATAATATAATATATTTGTAGCATTATTCCATATAGCTATTGTCTAGGTGCTTCTTATCGATCTTTAAAAGCTTTGTATGCTTTAAAAGTCCACTTTTAATACTCGTACGATTAAGTTGTAAGCTAAAAGTAAAATTTAAGTTTTTTCAACATTTTCTGTTACCAAAAAAAGGAGTCGCTAAGTAATGTAATGCCAAACCTTTTAATATTCCAAATATTGTGGATGCCTAAAAAGCTATATTGCAAGATCCCCAAGCCCAAAATTCGAGCAATGAAAAAGTCTTTACAAATTTTTATATTAATAAATATAATAAAATAGAAAAGTCTTAAGGAGATTTTCAATTTGGTTTATACTTATTGGCTTGTAACAGGGATTGACTCCATATTTCAAGACATGAGCTTTCACTCCACCAAATACACTCGATACACCTCAGTCGTGCGTTGCGATGTTTACAACGGATAAAAATATCAAACAAAGAATTTATCTCAAATTTTGTATTTCTAAACAAATTTCGTATGCGCAATCGTTTCGAATGTTTGAAAATGCTCACGGTGATTCGGTTTTATCAAAAACACAAGCTTACGAGTTTTACAAAGCCTTCTTCGACCTATTCAAATCATGAAAATATTAAAAATTGAATATGGCGCTTGAAAATCGTTAGGCAAGTGTTAGAAAGATGGCAAGATGATATTTTGGTTACGAACTTGATTGATTCGTGCCGATAAAGCTGATTTTTTTTCAAAAAAAAGTATTGTAAACAGACATCTTTGGACATGTTTGATGGCGCGAATTTCGATCTCACATTCATGTAGAGCACTAACTGCCGATGAGACATAGGTTTATGAGTTTGACACGCAAACAAGTCAACAATCATCCGAATGGACCAAAAAAAGCCGCTCAAAAATCATTGCTTTTTTTTATTTGTGTTAGTGGTTTCGTGCATCATGAGTTTGTTGTGGAGGGACAGAGGGTAAATAAGGAGTTTGGAGGAATTTGGCCGTATTGGTGCGTTAGCGTGAGAACATCCGTCGAAAACGGAAGAGTGGAAGAACAATTCATGGATTTTACACGATTATAATATACCATCGCTTCGAGCCACGATTGTGATCGAATTCAAAGCTATATGACAATCCTAAATGTAAAAAATCGTATATGACACCTGACCAATCATTTAAAACAACGGTTTATCCATGACGCCGAGGTAATGCTCTATAATGTGGTGAAAAGGCTGTTGTGTTATGAGTAACCAAAAAGCGGATGATATTATTAATAGAGAACGCTACCAATAACAACTCAATTAACTGAAGCGAGCGATTGCCAAAAAATGAGCGGAATCCGCATCTAGACACCAACAAACAATAACTTTTCCATCATGCCGTCGCTCGGCTCCATGTTGCAAGATCGGTTACCACTAACTAACTATATGAAAAAAACAGAGACTGGTAAATTTTGTTTCATCCGCCTTATAGCCCGAACTTTTCCTCTTCTGACTACCATTTTTTCTTTTCGAAGTAGAACGCCGTCACTGAAATATGATTTATGTCAGAACACGGTATCAAAAATTGGCTTGAGTTATTCTTTGACACCGGTTTTTTGGTATGCCTAAAACCACACTGATAAGGTCCAATCAGTTTGTTGAGAGTGGGCTTTAGTCTTTCACACAATCCGCTCGATCGAACTTTATATGCGATGTTGAGGAGGCTTATCCTACGGTAGGTGGTGCAGACTGTGGGGTCCCCCATTTTGTGGATTAGGAAAAGCACACTTAAATTCCAATCGTTAAGCAATCTTTCGGAGAGTTCCCTGGTTGCTGATGAGTGCTCTCAGAGAGCAGGAGTGCAGGGCTCCGGAGAAGTCGATCAACTTCAATCCATTTGGGGATGTTTCATCATTGAGACTGAATGTACTGACCGTTGTGCCAAAACTCGATTTTGCCCTCCAAGCCCTCATAGAAGGCATCTTTGGTCACATGGTCCTTCTCTTCCATCGGGGCGTGGGCGCACATTAGCGATATGCTGAAGAAATTCGCTTTGATGCGGATTGCGGCTAGACTTTCATCCACCGGGGTGAATACCAGGACTCGGCGACAGAGCCTCTCTCCCACCACGAATCTCACACCGAATTAGCGCTCTTTTATATGGCCACTGTAGTAAATGCCAAGGACCACCAAAAGCGTATGGCTGCCATGCAAACTGATCCATCAAAATCAAGATAAAGCTAATTTTTTAAGTAGCTAAAGTTATATACTCGTTTACCTACAAAGCTTAGAATGAATTGGCATACTCGAATTTCATTATTTCAAATTCCATTGCATAATTTTCACTATCAGAGCTTCTTCATACGCTAATGATCACAAATTGTGAATATGCTCATATCGCATTTCATGCTTCAATTCTTCATTTAATAAAACAAAACAGAATAGAATAATAGAATTAACCACAGCATTTAAACGAATAACGGTTTAATTTACAGCATATGAAAATAGTAGAACATACTTTCATTTTATATATCTATGTATGTATGTGTGTATAGTTTTGTGTATGTGTGCTTTGAACTATTTAATTTTTATGAAAGTTCCGCTCGCCTTGTTTTGCTTTTGTTGTTGGATGATATACCATAATAAATGGGTAATTAAATAAATAGCGTTCTTAATGCTTAGTAACATATGAGTGTAAACTGACGGTTTTCATATATAAATATAAAAATATATATTATGTTCTATTGAAGCATAGAGATTGAGGTAATACTGTTTCTTTACACCCCGCAACATTCTGCATAAGAGCATAATAGATTTTGTTCAATTATTCATGAACTTTTAGTAAGTAATTGAGGTGAGAGGCAAGTTTGTTTGGAAAAGTCAGAAGAAAAGGTTTAAAAAAAGGCAAAATCTGATCAAAGCCTCGCCTAATATTTATTCAATGTTTATTTATCTTTTTTTTCAAAGTATTTAGTCAATGACTTTCTGTTATCTTCACATTTATAAACTGAACATCAATTAAAGTGAAAGACAAGACAACTCTCTTCAAAAATCTGTGATACGCGGATTCTAATATACTTTCACTCGGCAACATTTCAAAGTGAAAATATTTCCTCAAAAGATAAAAAGCAAGAAAAATCTTTAATTTCGGTAGAACCATAGCTACAATAGCAGAATTTTTTGTAGCAAAAAAGGGTTGTTTATCTGAACTTTAATTGTTCAGTTCTGTATGGCAACTATATGCTATATTGGTTCGGGACACATGAGCAGCTCCTTGAGAAGAGCAGAACGTGTGCAAAATTTCAGACTGATGTATCAAAAACTGGAATGCAATAGGGACCACTTTTGTGGAGCATATCATCTGAAATTCAGATAAAATACTCAATACTGAGTATACTGCAGAAGAACAATTCCAGTCATACCGCCTGATGGCGCCACTACTGTCAAATTTCCCGCCGAATCGTTTCAATTATTTCGTGAGTAAGATTAGTTATGAGAAAGCTAACGGCGTCATGGTTGCGGTCCTCGCTCTGGAAAGCAAGCTTAACTGTGAGACCGAAAGAGTTTTGGTGTCGTTTCGTGATCGTCAACGAAACGTGGTTCTGCTGGTACACAATGACATCTAGTCAAGCAAAAGCTGAAAGAGTAGGTTCCACTGGCGAACTTTCCTTCAAAATTTTTAAAGCGAGATGAGATATTTTTGCAAGAATTTCAAAGCGAGGATTTGAAAATTGTTAGACGGAGAACCTTGCTGTTAGAATTAAGAGCGTATACTTGCAGAGATTTTCTTGGAGGCGGTCTCAGTAGCTAGTTTTCATAATACTAAGCGAAAATAATAATATTTTGCTTTGTCCACCCTAATTTATATATATACATTGTGACAAAAAAGTACCCGGAAATTGTAAATAAAACGCAAAATATTTAGTTATTCATCAATATTTATTTTGTCGCCTTTAATGTAATTCCATCACGAGTTCGACAGAGCGGCGAATTCAGTTTGGGGAATAAGAAAAAATCACACTTATCAAATCTGGTGGTTGATCGATGGTATTCATTGCGCTTTTGACTTTAAATTCGGTCACAATCGAGGCTCGATGCGAGCGCACATTAGCTTCGTGTAAATGAATCGTTCTTTTACAATTCCAGCCGTTTTTGACGGATGTTCTCACGCAAACCCCTCAATACGGCCAAATAGAACTCCTTATTGAGCGTCTTTCCCTCCGGAGCCAATTCATGGTGCACCAAACCACGCATATCGAAAAATACAATGAGCATCACCTTGATTTTTGAGCGGCTTTGGAGTGTTTTTTTTTTTTTTGTGTTTTTTTTTGGTACGTTTTTTCCCCTCCATTTCGATGATTGTGAACTAGTTTACAAACCCATGTCCCATCAGTTTAATGCTCTCCATGAATGTGGGATCGGAGTGTATACTATTAAGCATGTCGAAAGAGTTCTGTTTATGGCACTCTTTTTGAGTCTCTCTCTTAAATCGTGCAAGAACGCGTTTCATACCCAAAATAGCCACCAAAATCATTCGAACGATTTTCTAGCACCTTTCCTTTCGCTTTTTTAATATTTTCATCAGTTGGAGAGGTCGAAGGTCGTCCAGAAGGAGGCATGTTTTCAACCACCTCTTGACCGTCTTTGGAGGCTTTGCAGCACTCGTAGGCTTGTGCTTTTGATAAAACTGAATCACCGCAAGCCTTTTTCACTATGCGCAATGATTTTTTACAAGAAATTCGTTTAGAAGTACAAAATTTGAGACAAATTTGTTCGATATTTGTATCCATTGTAAAATTCGTAACTCACCACTGAAGTGTACCGACATAATTGGCTACTGTAAAGAAACTGGCTGACAGATCGTGCTCATATTTGGCAAAACAAATAAAAAACAGTTTTACACACTTAGCAAAATACATTTTTTTGAAACATCATTTATCCGAGGATTTTAAGTTACAATTTCCGGGTGCTTTTTTGTCACAATGTATAATACATATTAATTACGGTATTTAAGATCGCGTTTAGGCGCATAACTCTAACAAATCCGCATAGTCCCAAGCCAGCACATTCATAAACACATATCAACATATGCATGTATGTATGTACATATATAAATATATAACAAAACAAATACAAATGTTTATGTGTGACGTTATGGAGGCCTGACTAAATGCCGCATAAACAAATAAATTACACTCTATTTAAATGCTGTAAAAATGAATTTGATTTATATCAATGCGCATGAGAGCTAAAACACAACTGCTTACAACAACAATAACAACAACTATCATATATAGACAAATAACAACAGCATACATAATATGTGGCACACAATGGTTACAACAATTATGGCAATAATAAAGCACTAACTGCAGCGGTGGCAACAGCAACAACAACTATAAATATTGTAAGCTCTAAATATATGCACATATGTAGGTGTGTATGTATGTAGTTAGATGTAACTTTAATGGCGCACCAACAAATTTGTAGAAGAATATTAGAGAAGCGCGCAAACACACACACACCGCATAGCTAAGCATGTATTTGTAGAAAAATTGTACAATGTATTTTGTTGTGGTTTTTGTTCGTGTGTGTGTGTGTGTGCTCACTCGAACAATTTAATACAACATTTAATTGTTGTCTGTAATTTGCTGCTTCAGTTAAATTTAGTCAGCGCAACAACAAGATAAACAACAACAACATGTACATGTATTTGTGTATCGTACAAACTGACACACATACATACATACTTGCGGTATGTGGCATGTGCATGTGTATATTGGTTTTGTTTGGATTTTTTCCACGGCTGTGCCTGGAGCATGGCGGCTTGTGGCAGAAAAAAAGCCTAAACGCTAGAACTATTATAGTAAATAACATAATCTAAATAGTAAATACAAGTGTAACAAAATTGTAGTGGCAGCCACAACAACAACTACAACAGCAATAACAACAATGCAAACATACATAACTTTGCTTGTAGTCATAAATAAAACATTTTGAGCAGATTAAAATCAAAATTACACGCAACATGCGTTTATGCCCGTCAACAACAACAACAACACACCAGTACACATACCAGCGTATAAATGCTATAAAGCCCCCTGGGTTCGTGGTATTTGGAAAATCTGTGCACCAAATATATCTTTTATAATAATTTTCCGCATGAAAATTATTTTGATCAAACAAAATCAATGTTTAGTTAACATACTTATTATAAAAAAAAAATAATTATTAACTTTTAGAAATTGATTGTGTGGTCAAGTAAAATAGGCATGAAATATTTTTTTTTCATAAAAACTAATTTGTAGTTTGGGCCTAAATTCGAAAGCCTTTTTAATAGAGTAAGATTAGACTCAATTAGTTCATAGATTGTAATTGCATCCTTAACTGGTTATATTTGTCACGAAGTCCGTAACACTACAAATAAAAAGCATTAAAGACCCTATAGAGTGTATATACACTCCTATGTATGTATAGGGTTTTTCAATAGGACACTACAAAAGTAGACCCATAGGGACAGCAAACGATTTTTTCCCGCTCTTTTGAAATTTCTCTTCAGTAAGGTTTGCTATTACATCATAGAAAGATATGCGATCCTGCAACGAGTCGAAATTATTAAAATTTGGCTGAGCAACAACTTGAAAGGGTTCAGTCGATTGGCCGCCTCGGTCGTGCGACGATATCTCTATGGTATATGCCAACAAGCCAGGGAAGCTAGGATAGGTTGGTTTGATTGTCAGTGGCATCTGTGCTAAATGTCGCATCTGAAATACATTAAATGCAATCGGCGTTTTTTACAAAGAAGTTCTATTAAATTTTGTGTGCAGAATCAAAGAATTGTGTGTCGCGGGTGTTTTTGTTTGGTACAATTTATTCAAAGATGGTTGAGAAGGCGTTGATGACGGACAACGTCCAGAGCGGCCATCAACATCAACTGGTGACCAACACGTCAATAAAATAAAAGAATTGATGCTTGAGAATCGACGATTAACAGTCAGAGATCTAATGGGCATTGCTGGAATATCGAAAAGATCAGTGAAACCATTTTGAAAGATCATTTGCGCCTTAGAAAGGTGAAAGCACGATTTATTTCAAAATCACTAAATTTTTTCGAAAATAGCATCGCGTTAACGTCGTCGAACGATCTTTTAAACTTTGGAAACAAAAAGAGGTCGCTTTGTGATAAAGCTGAGGAATTACGGTTTATCAGGTGGCAGTTTTAAATCAACTAATTTGGTCATGTTGATGATAAAAGTGTAGTCTGTTCTTTTGCCCAGTTGAAAAGCTCTTTCCTTCTTCCCAAATAAGGCAGTTTTTTTACAATTCAGTAAAAATTACAAATCGGTAAACCACTTCATCACAATGTCAATGTGGGTCATACCTTTTGAAACTCAAAATGCGGTGGCTATCACCCCTCTGGTCTTTAGGACCAGGTTCAAGTCCACTGTACCGATTTTTTCTTGATTTCTAGTTTGTACCAGTGAATCTAGGTTGCGTCGACGATCGCGAAAAGCCGCAGAAACTTCTTTGAACTTCTATGTACATATCTATGTATGATATATGCGCATGGCCAGTGAAATGTGTACCTATGTACAAGTATATCGATGCTTCTAGGGTTAAATGCCCTTTAATTGCTACACTATTATTTTTTCCAATTATCTGGCGTTGACGCTACTGCTGCTGCTGCTCCTATCAATTCCAAATTGTAAAGGGCTCTCCAAAAACCAGCGAGCAGCAATCGCTACAACAAAAGCATTGCACACATACATATACACATACATACTCACCGATGTGTATTGGCATCGCTCATCGCTTATTGTCCATTTTTGGTTATTTATTTGTTGTATTGTTGTTGCATGCAACAAATTTATGTGCTGCTGCTGTTGCTGCCACTCTGCGCATGGTTGCTGCCCAATGAGGCTCTTGCATGCGCATATTTTCCACGGAAATCATTTTCATAAATATCTGATTTTATATTATTTAGAAAATCATGTTCAATATTTTATTTTGAACTTTTTTCATTTGTGTTGTCAGTGTTTAGATTGTCCACAATCAGCGGCAAATACATACATACAAACTAACATGCATAAAGCATGGACGAAGTAAAACAAAGTGTATGTGTGTGTATATGTGCGCGCATGTTTGTTGCTTTTCGCCTGACAATGCTGCGCATGCGCATACGCACCAGACATTCGGCTGTTGACAATATCAGTTTGGCTTATTAGTTGTGTTGGTTGGCAATGCGCCTGACACTATTGCTTACAGCATTGATTTCATTTAAATTTTGTTGTTTTTGCTGCGCCCTCTTTGCCCCAACCGCTGCTCCGGCTGGTTCGATCTGATTCTGTGGGTGCTCGCTCTCGCGTGTGTATCTGATGGCGTCGTACAAGTCATGTTCGTTGACTGCTGCTGTCGTTGTACTAGAGCTTTTTTTTTGATTTTTGCCTTTGTTTTTGTTTTTGTAACATACTACTGTTCGATTAAGTGGTGAACAGCATAAAATCATCAGCCGTGCAGCCACAATAGCAATGTCACAACAACAACAAATAGCACAGAAGTAAGCTTATCGCGATCGAAAACTCACAATTATTAGCTGTGACGTTAATATTCGATTTTAGTGTCTATAATATTAAAAAAAAAAACATTATAATAATAATTTGTAGAATCAAACAGAACCCACATTAATTATTCTTGGACATATGTATATGTATATATGTATATGTATGTATGTACATGTGTACGTTTTCGTTTCTAGATTTTTACACGCTTTTCTTGAGGCGAATTTCACCAGCAGTATCAATCACTAATTACTTGATATAATGTCTACACTTTAAGGTGGATGCGTAGGAACCTGCCTACCAAGCTCCTGAACCTCATGGCAGATACCTACCTGCCAAATGTATAAAAAACCTTCCCGACCGGCAATCCTGCTTTGGCCACCGTTTGCATAGACTCACCGCGCTTCAACTACGACCGCTTACGCCTTGAGTCGTCGTTAGTAAGGAACTTCTGATCATCAGTAATCACCCCCTTTAGAAAAGGATCGGTTTTGTTGCGATTCAGCAGTGATTTGTACATGAAAACCCTTTCCATGAATATTTTGTATGCGTTAAATCGTGTGGCATTCACAATACTGAGTTCAACAATCATATGACGGTTTGAAAAGTTTTTTTAGGATGAATCTTTTCCTTCTAACCTTAACAAGATCACAATTATAAGAGGTGATCAATTTCGAGATTCCTTATTTTTTTAAAGTAAGATTACATAAACTCCAAATTATGATCATTCGAAGAAACATTTCTTGGCATTTATTTTTTGAGGGTCAAATGTTTCAAATGTTGGCCGCGTCTACGTCTCAGTTGGTCCATCCGTTGAGTTCCAATCACACACGTGATGTTTGGCATTAAGGCCTGAATTGAAGCGGGATTGTCAGCATAGACTTTACACTATACATATCCTCACAGGAGAAAGTCTTACAATGTAATATCACACGATCTTTGTGGCCAATCGACTAGTCCAAAACGTGAAATCATCTGCTCATCGAAGTGTTCTCTCATTAAATCGATTGATTGATGTGATGTGTGTGAAGTGATGCCGTCTTGTTGAAACCAAATGTCTCGCCAAGGTTATGAGCTTCAATTTCAGGCATCAAATAGTCCGTTATTATGGCGCGGAAACGGTTTCCATTGACGGTTACGTGCTCACCAGCATCATTTTTGAAGAAATATAGCCCAATGATTACACCGGCTCACAAACCACACCAAACTGCTTTACAGCTTTCGAATATCTTCAGGTTGTTCTTCATCGCACATGTGGCAATTTTGCTTGTTTACATATGTACCTATTGAATCCAAAAATGGGCCTCACCGCTGAAGAGAATTTGGCTCGAAAACGTCGGATCTTCTTGGAACTTTTCAAGAGCCCATAGCGAGATTTCATAGCGATGTCGCTTTGGAGGGTCGAATGACTTCAGTTCTAGCACAAGCTGTAATTTGTACGCTTACTATTTAAGATCTTGACATAAAATGCGCCAAGTCGTTGCATATGTACGCCAGTTCAAGTTGCTGCGAACAGCTCCGAATCGACTCTCCATAGTTCTCGGGTGCAATCTTTGCTACGGATGCAGTATTTTCTTCACAGTGTGCTAACCGTTGTCTATTCGGTCGAATACTAACCAATAATGAATGATGGGTCTCAAGATGGGTGATCTTGCTGCGAATAGTATGCTCAGTAGGCCGATTATGTTGACCAGTTGTTGAGCGTAGTATGCAAAGCACATTCTTTACAGAACGTGATTTTTCGTAATAAAGTTGAAGTTAAAAGTAAACGTTCAGGCGTTATTCATGTTGAAATGCCAAACACCCGTGATCAGTCAAAAAAAGACCATTAAAAATCGTATCTATACTTGGATCATGTTTAGTATGTTTTCTAAAAATCAATATACATTTTTTAATATTATTTCAGAACAAAAGGTCAAGCTCAAAGCTTACGGTTATGGTTTTGAGGTTTTGAGCGTGATATGTCAGAAGAAAACAATTTTCCTGAACATATAACCCATTAGTGCTCTCAAGAGTCCGAAACCATATACGAAACCGCCTATATGTACCATTTATACATATCCGGCATTGTTATTTAAATAGTAGCCCTGACTCGTATTTGCTCTGCAGTCGCAATGCAGCCATTTTATTTAAGCTTTATCAATGTTTATCAGAGGCGTATTTTCAGCGGATTGGCCCGCAAGCCACAATATGAACATAAATATATACATGTATTCGAATATATTATTAGCTATATACTATTAACATGCGCACATATTATATTTGCTAAAACCAGGTAACCCAAAATGGAAAAGCAAACAAATTTAGCGAAATAATTGCCACGGTAACTGTTCTTGTCTACAAGCATATGTAATATTAAGAAAAGTAAAAAGTCTAAATTGAGTTTAAAACAAGTAAGGAAGGGCTAAGTTTGAGTGCAACTGAACATTGTATACGCTTGCAACTTGCAAGAATCAAAGTCAGAAAAATACCTTAATATGTAAAACATCAACCAGCGGATCGGAATATAAGCAATATTATATATAAATGTACTATATATAACTCCCATATTGACAGACACATAAGGTGTTAGAAAAGCGAAAATCATTATATATACAAGGTATATGGGAGTTGGGGTAGTATCGACCCGATTTAAGGTTTTTTTTCCAATAGCACTTACCAACATACCATTCATATAGAGTAAAGTCAGCTGGATGTTCGAAAATCCTGATATTAGTTATATAGGGACTAGGTCAACTTTTTCCCCAATTTTATCCCTTTTTGGCATAAAAATACACTGTTATGAGTAAAGCATGCTCTCTCATTTTCATTGAAATAATTCAACTTTTGGCCGATAAATGCAGCATAAAGTCACCCTGAAGTACCCAAATGTTTATACTAGATATATGGGGGCTAACGGAATTATTGACTAGACTCAACCCATTTTTGATGCACAGAATAACTATACTCAGGAAATGATTTTGTCTTAATTTGAATTGTATATCTCAGAGATTGCCCGATATTTTCGGTGAAAAGTCAACTATAGTTACTGGGATCCACATATTCGGTACTTTAATTTTGTCCAAATCGGTGGGTCGGTTCTGTACCGAGTTATGGGAGTTTCCCAAAAAGTAGGCGATGTCACGCTCATCGTCCAATTTTCACACTGACGCCCATAAAGCCTTCCCATATCATTCCGGAGGTAAAATTTAATGTTTCTGGCGTAATTAGTTATTGATTTAATGCGCTTTTAGTGGTTTTGAATAGTACCGTTTTATGGGAAAGTTAACGGGGTTATCTACCGATTTCATTCATTTTCACACTGTAAGATTTGGTTATTGTAGCTTCATTAGTTTAGGAGATTAGAGGGTAGGACCAAGGTATCCGGAAATTGTAAATAAATCGCACAGGTAAATAATATTAAAAAAAATGTATTTAGCTAAGTTGACTGGACTGTCCTTGATTACTATGCCAAATATGAGCACGATCTGTCAACTGGTTTGCTTACAGTACACAATTAAATCGGTACACCTCAGTAGTGCGTTGCGATTTTTGCAATGAGTAAAAATATCGAACACAGGATTTATCTCAAATTTTGTATTTCTAACCAAATTTCGTATGTGAAATCATTGCGAATGTTTGAAATGGCCTACGGTTATTCAGTTTTATCGAAAACACAAGCCAACGAGGTACAAATACTTCAAAGACGGTCGAGAGATCGTTGAATACATGCCTCGCTCCAGGCGACCTTTGACCTGTTCAACTGATGAAAATGTTAAAAAAGTGACGAATATGATGCTTGAAAATCGTCAAAGAAGTATTAGAGAGATGGCAAGAGAGCTCGACATCTCTCGCGAGTCCGTATGAAACGCGTTCTTGCTCGACTCGTCCCTATAAAGCTGAGATTTTTGAAAAAGATTATCGTAAACAGGTCTCTTTGGACATCGTCGTGGAGGCTGAATGTACCGCCGGGACCGGGAGGATGGAGTCATGTGTAGAAGTTCACGCAAGTGAGGAAAGTTCTCTGATCGCCATTCACTTGGGAGTGGCTAGAAATGCCTCAAGCAGCTCACTACTTCCGGTCTTTGACCAAGTATCCTCTGGGTAGCCTAAGAACATCCGTTCGAAGGCGAGCTAATGTGAGAAGGCGAAGCTTCCCCTACATAGGGTTGTGCGCTGGGTTTGGGACCCGCCACGTAAAAAGCAGTACCAATGAAAAAGAAAAAGCAGCCTCGGATGAGAGACCCCCCTTTTGATGACGACCATGGCAAACGAAATAAGGACTACGATTTGAGGGCATGCACCTGGAATGTCCGGACCCTTAATTGGGAAGGTGCCGCTGCCCAGCTGGTTGATGTCCTCGCAAAAATAAAGGCTGACATCACCGCCGTCCAAGAAATGCGATGGACGGGACAAAGACGATCCCTCATTCAGGGAGAGCATTATAACTATCGATGAGACATGGGCTTATGAGTTTGACATGCAAACAAGTCCAAAACCAAAAGCAAACATTCCAAAGGCGTTCAAAAATCAAGGTGATGCTCATTGTTTTTTTCGATATTCGAGGTTTGGTGTAGTATCTAATTGCCCGTATTGAGGGGTTTGCGTGAGAACATCCGTCGAAAACAGCCGGAGTTGTTGAAGAACGATTCATGCTAATTCACCTTCGCATCGAGCATCGATTCCGACCGATTGTAAAGCCAAAAGCGCAATGAACAACATCGATCAACCACCAGGTTTGACTATGTGTGATTTTTTCTTATTGGCCAAACTAAAATCGCTTCTCCGTCGAATCCGTTTTCAGTGGTGGGAATTGCATTGAAGGCGACAAACTAAATAAATCCAAAAAGCCGTGTCCATAGAACAAGCGTAATAATTTATCCAAATACTTAATATTTCATATTTTTCCAGAATATGCGCGCCTCTGCCTGCAACGCTCATAAGCTGTGCGTGTCCTTGCACACTTTAAAGCACATACATTCATACAACAACAACGCCCACGCATCAGCTCATGTAAGTTACCGCCTGCATAGGAGCTGCACATTGTGCATGTCCTAATTTTAGTTTGCAATATTGCACTTGCAGTTGCCCGCCAAAAATACCGTTAATCCGAGTCCTTCGCACACTTGCATGTTGCAGCAAAGTATTTGCAAATGACCATCGCCCCAAGTGAAAACGAGTGCCCACACTCACACTCACAAACACATACATACCTATACATTCACATACACGAAAACTGTCAAAAAGCGTAGAGTCGCGGCAGCTCGGGTGTTCGGCAGCGTCACTCATAAATTGAGACAGCCCACAAAGCCAAGCAACAACAAACTTTGATATATTGCGCCTGCATGCTTGTTTATTGCATTGTGTGTGTGTGTGTATGTATATGCCGAATTGAGTGCATCGCTGTGGCGTCATAGCCGTCGGCCACCCGCCTTCGTGCGTTTCGTTGTTCGCATGCCTTCGACTTGGTCTGCGCGCACAATATGCTAATTTCAATTGCAACTCCTCCCCCTTGGGCAGCACCAACAACAAGAACAATGCGCCTCCACCAATATTCGGTTGAGAGTCAAAATTTTTAACTGACTTCAAATTTGTTGCGGCTGTGATTTTAGTGGTCACTGCGCATCCACTCGCCGCTGCCGCGTTGGCTTCGATGTTGGTGGCCAATTATGCAAATTAACAATTTGCATGTGTTCAGGAAGTATGCAGATGTGCGGGAGCGCACACTCACATGCATATGCAGATATACAAGTATATATGAATGTATGGAATCGTTTGTGTGTAGATGTAAATGTGATTGCGGTGAAAGTGAAATATGAAATAAGCGCTGGTTTATTTGTGTGTGTCCTTATGGAAGTTTCAAATACCGAAAACTGTATATTTCCGTTAGTTAAAAACTGTTTTGTGTGAATTTTATGGGAAATAACTTGGAGAGTGTAACAAAAAATATTTGGAAATTAAAGGAATTAAAGTGAAAGGAACGATTTTACTAGGAAGGAATGAAAAAAACTTCGGTTGCACCAAAGCCATAATCATTCACATAGCAAAAAGATTCCATACAAAAACTTGATTTTGATCGGTCCGTTTGTATGGCAGTATTTATTATACATAGTGATCCGATCTGAATGGTTCCTTCAGAGATTGTACCGTTGTCTTGGATAATAATGCATGTTAAATTTCGTGAAGAAATCCCGTAGGATAAAAGAGGTTTTCATATAAGAGCTTTATTGCGATCATTCAGCTGTGCTATAATGGTACCATATCGGCGATTACGACAAACGAGGAGCTTTTTGGAAAGAAATGGGCATATAAAAAATTTCTGAGCAATATCTGGCTAGACCAACTCAGCTCGTCACGCAACAAATGACGTCATTATTTTTCCCACTCTTTTGGAATTTCTCTTCAGTAAGGATTGCCATTTCATCATGAAAAAAAATACGATCCAACAACGAGTCGAAACTATTAAAATTTACAGAGTTTGTCCGGAAAGTAATAGGACTGAGTTAATTTAAAAAAATTTAATGACCCAATCGTTCTTCTTCTTAATCTTTCATTGGGAGGGGGGCTTTTTACATGGCGGGTCCCAAGCCCAGCGCACAAACCTATGTAGTGGATGTTTCGCCTTCGCAGAGGATACTTGGTCAAAGACCGGAAGTTGTGAGCTGCTTGAGCCAGGGTGTAAAAGAAACGTTTCTGGCCACTCCCAAGAGAATGGCGCTCAGAGAACTTTCCTCACTTGCGTGAACTTCTACACATGACTCCATCTTCCAACCAATCGTTTCAATTCTTTAAAAACTTTTAAAATAGGCTCCTTCTGCATCGATGCAGTGCGATTTCCAAGCATTGAAAGCGTCACGGAAAGCATTCTCCGGAATAGCCTTGAGAGCCGAGATGCATGCTGATTACATCCCCTCTGTTGTCTCAAAATGCTTGCCTTTCATCGGCCTTTTCATGCAAGGAAACAAAAAAGTCCGTGGGGCCAGATCTGGGCTGCAGGGCGGCTCCGGAAGCGTTGGGATGCCAACGGTTGGTTAGGTAGCTGTTGACAAGAAAGGCGGTGTGAGCCGGGGATTGGAAGTTGCACCACGCCCCGGCTCACACTGCGATGACTTATCGTTTGAGTCTCTTGAGGACTTCCACTTAAAACTTGGCGTTTTCAGTTTGTCCAGGAGAAACAAATTCATGTTGAACGATGCCTTTGATGTCAAAATCAAAAAGACATTGACCATTGTTTTCGCTTTGGATTTGCTCATTCATCAGTGACTTCTTTCCGGCCCTCCAAAAAGGCCTTGTGCCATCGAAACACACCACTTCTTGCTAAAGCAACAACCTGCTTGATCATATCAAACGTCGCTGTCGCAGATTTACCGAGTTTCACACAGAAATTAGTCGCGTAACTCTGCTCTAACGACTGCTGCATTTTCGGCTTGCACCACTCACAGAAACACGTCGCGCGAAAATGTTTGTCCTGACTCTCCGGTTGCTCGGAGACAACTGACCAGCTGCTCGTTCGTTAGCTAGGAATGCCTTCTATCGAATCCAGTGCAGTATTGCCGCCGCTAGCGCAGCAACTGAGGAAGACAAGTTCAAATTGACGAAAAAACTGATGACAGATGCTTGACCATCAGAATCGTCGTACGTTCGTGAATTGGGCTGCGCAACAACCTGAAAATGATCCGGATCAGAATCGATTTATCGAAAACCAAATTTGGTGAACGTGTTATCTCACCAAATGGTCCAGTCAATTGGCTGCCTCGGTCGTGCGATTTGACGACGGTAGACTATTTCCTGTTGGACTACGTCAAGTCTATGGTCTATGTCAACAAGCCAGCGACGATTTATGAATTTCGTACGAATATCGAATATGAAATTGCATAAATATCGGACGATTTATGCTTCAAAACCGTCGAAATTTGGGTTCAGCGTCTGGGCTTCTGCGAGAGTGCCCGTGATGATCATGCAAAAGAAATCGAGTTCCATACATAATAGCATCAAATGTACTTTCATAGGAATGAAGTATTTCGTTTGTTATTGAAAAACCCGTTACTCAAAAGCAGTGAAAGGCCCTGAAAATGCGGCCCATGACCATTTCGGCCAAATGGATAGTCTCCGTTTTCTATGGAGAGGTTTGACTTGTGACATGTACTGTTTCGATTGCTCCTTCTCCAGTGAATTCTTGAACTATAAACGGCCACGAGTTGACGCAGAAATTCCTTTGTCAAACATTTTTTTGTCCTGATATGCCAGCTCGTTTTATACTAAGCTCTCAAATTATTAAAGCGACATCATTTTAAGAGGTCTCTATAGTTCCAATCATGTTCCATCAGCGAACTTCGAAACATTCAAAAGCATAATTACTAACAAGTTAAGAGTAGTTAAGCCAAGGGCCAGCATAAACCTGTAGATGCATGTGAACCAGGCGCTCTACGAAATCAGACTTTATTCCTGCACACAAATTTCCAAAATTTTGCAACAATTTTCACCTGAACCGAACTCTTAAATCTTTAGTCAATATTTGCGCTTTCATTTTCAATACATATATGTATGTATGTATGTATGTATGTGGAGAGGAAAGCTTAGACTCATGGAATACCACATTCTCATAAATTCCATACAATGACACATTTGTAATTGTCCTCTCGAACGAATACGAAACGTTTTCCATAGTCCAACCAGAGCGTGACCACTCACAATACCTCAAACTGAATTTGGTTCAAGCTCGAACAACAACAGCAGCAACAACCATATGCTGGCGCTGAGGTGAAAGCATGCGGAGGACGAAATTGTAGACCAAATATGGCAAAAGGCTCGTCATTGTTTGCCCATCGTCTGCACGAGTTTTTCATTTCCACGTTGCCAGCAGACATATGTGTGTGTGTATATAGTATGTGTGAGTATGTGTCTAGGAATGTGTGTTTAAATGTGCAGAAAGTTGGCTGAAAAGGCACGAAGCGTATGAGTCGGACAGTTTGGCAAATCACATGTGGAAAATGAACACATGGCTTGCATAGGAAGCAGCAGACATTTGTTTGGATGTATGTATGTATGTATGTATGACTTGATGAACAAGGTTGGACTAGGAATGCAGTGGAAAGTAATGAAAGCATATTTGTTAGGCTTTAATTTCGTCAGATATTTTCTGTTTCAATATTTGGAAACCAATATTTGGACCAGCTGAGAGTTGATTTCCTAATATACTATACTTATTCGCTACTCGTCCTGAATTTTAGTCAGTGTTTCTAGTAAACAGCGAGAAACTCAGAGCTGAAGAATGAAAATTTCCCATTTGTCCGTCCATCCGTCTGTGCTTATATACCTGAATGAGTGCCAGTTTTTGAGATATTCATCTGAAATTGTGCACACATCCTTTTTTCTCAAAGAAACTACTTATACCGCCGAAATCGAAAGATGGAGCCGTTCACGCAAGTGAGGAAAGTTCTCTGAGTGCCATTCACTTGAAAGCGGCCAGAAACGGCTCTTTTACATATGGCTCGACCAGCTCATGCTTCCGGTCTAAAACCTTGAAAGACTTGAAGAGGACTAAAGTAAGACGGAGAAACCGTCACCTAAAAAACACCCCCAGTGTGTAGCTACGCCGATGACATCGAAATCATTGACCTCAACAACCGCGCCGTTAGTTCCGCTTTCTCCAGGTTGGACAAACGAGCGAAGTAAATGGGGTTGGTAGTGAACGAGAGTAAGACGAAATATCTCCTGTTATGAAACCGACAGTCGTCGCACTCGGACCTTGGCTCCCACGTCACTGTTAACAGTCATAACTTTGAAGTTGTAGATAATTTCATCTGTCTTTGAACCAGCAACAACAACATCAGCTGCGAAATCCAACGCAGGATAACTCTTGCCAACAGGTGCTACTTCGGACTGAGTAGGCAATCGTCGTCGTGGGAACGGTCAGTCCTGCTATATGGTGCAGAGAGATATAGACGGTGGCAACATCCGTTGCGTCGGCGTTACGAGTTTTCGACAGTCAGGTTCTGCGAAAAATTTACGGTTCTTTGCGCATTGACAACGGCGAATACGGTAGTGCATAGAACTCTAAGATGTACGAGATATACGACGACATTGATATAATTCAGCGCATTAAAAGACAGCGACTACTATGTCTAGGCCATGTCATCCGAATGGGTGAAAATACTCCAGCTCTGAGAGTATTCGACGCAGTACCCGCCCTGGAAGCAGAGACAGAGGAAGACATCCACTCCGATGGAAAGACCAAGTGAACTAGATGGACCTGGCTGCACTTGTAATTATAAAAAAATCATTCTTCTTCTTCTTATGAGAAAAATTGGTGAGCTCAATTGTTTTCGAACTTTGCTTTCCGTAACTTGCTGTTCGACTAGATTTTAGAATTTGTTCAAATTGCACTCGTACAGAGTTCGTATCCTTTTTCTGTAACAGACGGACGTTAAATTTCGGACAAAAATAAAATTTAGCAACAAAAAATTTAATTTCATCGCGCAGCCAGACGGAAAACTGAATCCACAATTTTTCCCACAAACCCCAACGAGCGCCCCCAAACAAGCCCTATTTATACACACGCACACACACACGCAAGAGCAGAAATTCTGTTTGCAATTTTTCATTTTTCCCGCTATTTCATTTTGCTTCCTTTTTACATATTTTGCTTCGTTGCGTTATTCATGTGCGCTTTCCGCTCTTTGCAGCACTAACGAATAAAAAGCACGCATCGACTGCACGGCGATGTGGGTGCATGCAAAAATAACGGTATGGTAGTCAACTTGCCGCAACGACAGCCACTTCCGCCTGACATTGGCGGACGGGAAGCGAGGTTCAATTTATGTTTGGCTGGAAATTCACATTCATTCACGCGGTTGCCGATGTTGTTGTTAACGTACTTGTGTAGTTGTTGTAAGCTTAGACATTCGCATTGTTCGCGAGCGCGTCAAGGTTACTCACTGCCTTTGTAGTGCACACACACACGTACAGAGTTTCTTGTATGCCCACTTACCGCCGTCCTTTGCTCATGTGCGCCCACTTGTGTGCACCTCCTCGCTGCCTCTCAGCTTACCCATCTAATTCTACTGCTCTTTGCAACTACTGTTTGCCTGTGAAGCTTCTTGCCTTTGTTCGGGCGGCAACCTCGTGTTCCTCGTGGCCGTCTGCATGTCGCTTTGCTCTATTGGCTAAATTACGACGTGTCTGCCAGGATAATTTTACGATTTCCTTGAATGCAAATGTCCTGCTTTGGCCGCAACCAATGTGCCGCAGGCCGCAGCGCCATGCAAGGGGCAGGAGGCAGTCAAACGTTCTCGTTGAATACCTAAGCGCTCATGAGTGCTTCCCGGTTCGACTTAAGCTTTACTGCCAGCCTGCCCGACACTCATACTCCTCCATATTTAATCTATATGCTCCTTGCTTTCTTTTTCACTTTTGTGGCACAAAATGGGACTTTCAAGTGCTGTGTCTCATACGAAGCGCGCGGAGAATGTGAAGTGGGTGCTGTCTTGGTTGCTGTTGCTGTTGCTGTCGTCGACCAATGGTTCGCTTTGTTCTCGAGATTCGCAAGGGTTCCTTGGCATTGTTATGTGTTATGTGTTGTATTTGTTGTTGGTCTCATACAATTATTTTCCATGTTGTTGCGCACTTTCATTTGCAATTGTGGCGCATAATGCGCACATAATGTTTTTTTTATTTCCTTGTCTACAATGCTTCGGTTTTCGGATGGCGAATATTTGAGAGATTTTTTTGCCAAGAATATAAGTATACTTTTGTGAAAAGGAAGCTTACTTAAGCTTGTTTAATTCTTAAAAATATGTGGTTTATGTGGTTGTGGTTTAGAAGAGGAATCTTCTTAAGTCGAATTTAAGAAAAGTGTATTTAAAAGTTAATCAATATTTTTTCTGGAGGCAGAAAGTATCAGGAGTTTTCAATAGTAATTTAAGACCAAAAGGAAACCAGCTGATTATTGTGAAATGAGATCCTTATGTATCATGCTATTAACCACAAAAATAGTTGAGTATTCTTTATTTCCAAGGTTTTCTTGTTTACTGTCGAATCACCGATTTTAGTCGAAATAGCCACATTTCGAAATTAGAGCCAGAGAGACATCAGGTTAAGCCAAATCGTTCTCCAGTTAGTCTTTCCAACACAAGGTAAGCATAGTTTCCTCTAGACTAGTTTCCACAGCTGATTCCTTAAAAGCGGGAACCACACTTGGACTGATTGATACAAGCGACTACAAAATATGAATAACATTGTACTAAGTAACCCGCTAACCAAGATTCATCCAGATATCTCAATTGTTACTCAAGTTACAGCTACACGGACAGAAGGACGGACATACAGACAGTCATCTGGATTTCAACTTTTCGGGTCATTAGGTGATACGTACAACTGTTAGGTGAACACAACTATTGTACTCTGTAAGAACAGATTGCAAGTATATTCCATAGTAAATTTTCTATAGATTAACACAAAAAATATGAAATAATTTTTAGAAAAAAAAATTAGGAATTAACGTTCTAAAATCTTGCCACCCCCTAAATCGTGCCGGCCTTGTACCGTTCTTTACGGATCTAGGTGAAAATCCATCACAACACATAATGGAAATTCGGCCGGGTTCGAGCGAATACGTAGTTTATGAGTTATTCGGAGTTATGTGCGTATTTGTAAGACTTTTTTAACTTGGTGCAATCGGCTTCTAAAACTATAAACCCGTTTCTCTCAAAAGAATGCTTTCAGAGTCGGTGAAGAAAATTTCTCCGAAATAGTTTGGGCTATTGACTTGAAATTTTCAAATATGTAAAGCTCTTTGATAAATCCTTACTTTTCATATTTGAAGAAAACGTTCCTTGATAATAATTTCGAGTTTTTGACCACCTCCGCAGTGTAAATTTGCCACAAGAAATTACTTGTGTTTTGGAAGCTGTATTTCTGTCAAAAATAACAAAGCTATATATGTATTTGAACCACTGGTTTTCGGAAAAGGCAAACGAACAGCTGGTACGATGAGGCGTCTAGTTTCGCAGTAGAGTGAAAAGAAACTGCCTACCTCTCTTGATAAGAGTACATGTGACTAACAGAAGGTTTCAAGAACCCCAAGAGGTGATCTAGTGACTGATACCTAGAGCATATTGAACACCAGTAGATGGTGTACCGGATTCCCCAATCGATGACGATGGAGAGACTGTGTCTGAATTCGGTATCCCTGCAAAACTAATACGGCTACATATGTAAAATGGCGTTGAGCATACAAAAGCTCCATTAGGATCGGAAAGGATCGCTCTGAGCCGTTCAATACCAAACAAGGTTTGAGATAATGCGAATCCTTATCGTACGACTTCTTCAATATACGAAGTCTGGTAGTGGACGAAGGTAAGGCGAAATATCTCCTGTCATTAAGCAAAAAGTCGTCGCATTAGCGTCTTGGCTCTCAGGTTACTGTTAACAGTCATTACTTCGAAGTCGTAGATAATTCTGTCTACCTTGAAACAGGCATTAACACCAACGACGACATCAGCCTCTAAGTCCAAAGCAGAATAACTCTTGCCAACAAGTGCTACTTTGGAATGATTAGGCAATTGAGAAGTAAAGACCACTCTCGACGAACAAAGACAGCGGCTATGGCGGCTAGGTCATGTCGTCCGAATAATTGAAAACACTCCAGCTCTGAGAGTATTCGACGGAGGAAGCAGAGGGAGACCTCACTGCATTGGAAAGACCAGATGGAGTAGGACCTGACTACACTTGAAATATCTGATTGGCGCCAAACAGCCGAAAGAAAGAACGTCTGGCGCTCTTGTAAACTCGGCTTTAACCCCATAAGCGGTGTTTTCCCCAATATAGAAGAAAAGGATATATTTGAACCAAATATCGTAGAGTGTATCCTTCTTTTATATCAATTGCTTGTTCTATTCAATATTGTCCTATACTTAAAATAGTTTTCATAGCTAGTAATTATACATATACAGTTGCAGCAGTGGATACTCGTCAATTCAATTCAAAATCATTAACGGAACCATTTTAATGAAACCAGTTCCGAAACTTATTTGTCAAAACTTGCACGAAGTAGAACCATTTACAGGCCACTTTGTACGTAACATACATATATATGTATGTACAAATAAATATGTATATGTATTTGTAAATAAGGCATATACATATAGCATGAGTATATAATATATTACATTAAATAAATAAGTAGATATACCAAACCGAGTTGTAACCGAATGTCTTTCGAATCGGCAAACATCAAAGTAATGGAACGAGCATATCATTAAATATATTTTAACACCTACAACAATAAAAATTTAATTTGCTTTTTACTGCGACGAAATAATAAAAGTGACAGACATGACAGTTAGGGACTAAAAGACGCTCTAAGAAAAATTTTGCAAATTACTTAAGAAAAAAAGGCAAAAAAAATAAAAAAAAACCTTAAAAAATTAGGACAATAAGCCATAAGCAGAAAATTAATAGCTATAGCAAGCGGTAAGAAGCGCAGAGGGACGCACAAAGCCGGTAAGTGGCAGCGATGGAAGATGCTTTGACAGTGATTACGTTTACGGTAAGTCATACGCCGTGCCACAAGGAAGGAATGTGCTCTACATAACACAGACACACATACAAACACACATCACACGTACATGCAAACAAACAAACAAACGCAGTCACACACCCGCCCCTTAACGAATGCGGCTCCTGTGAGTTCAATTGTGTGCGTACTGTTTTCTTTGATTGTTGTTGTTGTTGTTGTTGTTGTCGACTAAGCGCGCCGCACGCTTCAGTATTCAGCAACGTTTGCGATGCGATGCGAAGCGATGTGCGATATGTCCAAAAGATACTCAAACGCAGAATGCCAGCAAGTTAGACAAACAAATGCAGAGGTAAGCAAACAAACAGACAGACGGAAGGACAGACGGGCGGACGGGCAGCGCTTGTTGTGTCGTCTCAATGGCTGCGCGCGGCTGCTTCACTTGCACGGACGACATTAAATAAAGTCGGAGGCGGAGGCCAAGTGCGAGCGAGTAAGTAAGTAAGTAATTTGATGTCATATTGTGTCACATGGCGAGGCGGCGGCAACACGCTCGTTGCGTTGCTTAGCTGGCGGCGCGTTTTGTCATCATCGACATAATTTTGCTTGAATCTCCAATCTGGCTGCCAACATCAGCGGTGTCAATGAGCAGCGACATTTTCGGGCGTTTTTGCTTGTGTTATTTTTGTTTTCTTCTGTTTTGGTTTAGTTTTTTTTGTTTGTGTTTTATTTTTGTTTTAATTTTCAAAGATTACTCACTTTGTTTTTTAATGCGTTTGGTTTTTGGCATTGCGTTTCGCTTAATGCCAGTGTTTTATGTGATTTATTGTTGTTGTTGTTGGAGTTTTTTAATGTAAACTGAAAAAAGTTGTTTGTTACTGGATTACTCACACTCATTGTAATGATTAGTTTTCTTGTTGTTGTTGCCTTTTTGTTGTTCTCATGCGGAAGGACTTTAACCGTAATTCATCGTTTCATTAAAAAAAATATATATGTATGTATGCAAGTAAGTCAATAATATTACAAATGCTAAGTATAAGAAAGTAGGAACTGTGCTTGAAGATGCTCTATATAGAACCCTGAACTTTAACACCTATTTATATAAAACACTAATTAAAGATATTTGACCTCAAGGGACATGAAAATTGTTTCGATATGTCAACTAACTAACTATTTCGATTGACCGGTATTCCAATAGCTATTAATGCTACCTCGATATGTTTGAAAGCACTCATAAACCGGCATTTAACGTCTTCGTTGAAGGTTGGTTTTAATATTCGTACCAAGATCTATGAGAATACTTGTATATTGAAATCCTTGCATTTTTTTAGTTTAGAAAGTCCAAACCTTCTTATACCAGTAACAGACGTCCAAGAGAGTGCGCTGCTTATATCCAATATTTATAGAATACAATAGAAATTATCAATCGATGGAGCAGACGTTCCATTGCTCAACCATGAAGAAGTTCGAATATCAATTACTAGTCTGAAGAACAACAAAGCGGCGCGGGCCGATGGATTGCCGGCCGAGCTAATCAAATACGTCGGCGACGAACTGATGAGAAGCATGCATTAGCATCTTTGTAGAATATGATCGGACGAGAGCATGCCCGACGATTGAAATTTAAGTGTGCTCTGCATAATACCCAAAAAGGAAGACCCAACAATCTTAGCCAACTACCGTGGGATAAACCTCCTCAACATCGCATATAATGTTCTATCGAACGTCAACAAACTGATTGGATCTTATCAGTGTGGCTTCCGGAGCAAAACCAAGAGTTGTCGGCCCATAATAATGATCTTTTTTACCAATAGCTTCACGCAAATGGCGCATAACACTCAGATAGTATTCCTTGTTGATAGTTTGGCCGGTTAGAAGGAATTCGGAGTGCACCACACTTCAGTAATGGATGAAAACTGCCTTCATAACCTTTACTTTTGAGCAGCGTTGACGTGATTTTTTCGGCTTCGGCTCACCTTTGCCACGATATTCGACCGATTGATTGTCTGTTTCTGGGCCATAATGATAGATCGAAGACTCATAGCCAGTAATAATAAGTTTCATGGCATTCTGGTGGTAGGAAAGCACTGTTTCAAAGACGTTAATGTGATGCTGTTTTTCGAAAAAATGTAGTGATTTTGGCACCAATCGTGCTTTCACTATTCTGAGGCCTAAAAAATCATACAAAATGGGTTTTATTGATCCTTCCGATATTCCAACGATACCAGTAAAATTTCTGACTGTTATTCGTCGATTCTCAAACACCAACCCTTTATTCTATTGACGTGTATATTAATATTAACCAAGTTTCATATAAGCAAATATTACTAACTGCTGGGTCTATGGAACCATTAACCAATTTGAATCAGCGTTTCAGCATTTATGCGCTTAACGCTCAGAGCATAACTAATTCGACAGCATTTATGGAATTCGCTTTTGATATTTTTGCGCTATATTCTGGTCCGTTTTTTAAAACTAAAGGCAAATATTTTTACTTTCGTGAAACTGAAGATTTTATGAGGCTCTTCGGGCAAGCACGCGCCCACTATAATTATTAAGATATGCTGTCACAATCAAAATACATACATACACAAGGAATGCCTCGCGATTTGCTTATACAGATGTATGTATGTATGTTTGTATGTTTATGTGGACTCTTGTGAGATATGAGCTCGTCGGGTAGGAACTTACCTTTTAGGCGGTAATTGCGGCTGATTTCCTTTGTTGTCGCGGACGGACACTGGACACTGTTTTGTACGCTACCGCTGTGCTATATTATATTTATTTAGTTGTTGTTGTTCGCCTTGTTGTTGTTGTTGGTAGTGCTCTTATTTTCATTGTCATTCTGGTTATTTGTTAGGATGATTTTTACTGTTGGTTGTGTTGTTGTTGTTGTTGCTGCTGTTGCTGCTGTTGCTTTTATTGACACTGCTCGGATTACACTTGCTCTTATTGTTGGTGATTTTGTTTTTGTTTTTGTTGCTTTTTTCGATTTTTTTTTTCGTGATTGCTGTGCGGCTGCGTGCAGATCTTTAATGGAATTGCGTTTAACGACTTGTACTTCGTTACTTTAACGATCCGATTCGTTGTGCATACAAATGATTTTATTAGCCGATTGAGTTGTTGTTGTAATTTCTTGAACGACAGCATTACCTCGTGCACGGGCCATTCGCCGCTGCTGCCGTCGACGCCGCCGTCCGCAATCATTGATGTTTTCGGCTTGATCTTTATGTTTGTACTCGTATGTTGTATGTATATCATTTTATTCCGGTGGTTTTTGTTAGTTTTGTTGTTTTTGTACGCCGTACATTCGCCTCACTTTGCTCCAGTTCGCTAATGTCAATTAAATTCCTCGCGAGCCATTTTATCATTTTATGCGTTTTTCTGGGAAATTTCTTTCTCTCCATCTATCTTTCTTGCACTGTCCGTCCATGAGCAGCATTTTCTAATTGCTCAGTTCACTTCGTGCGCCTTCGCTGCCGTGCATTTACATATGTAAGTGTTATGTATGTGTGTTTGGCTTGTGACTCAATGAATCGGCGTTAAATTTTGATTTTTAGTGTCGCTTTTAGCTTCACTCTAACTTAACTGTTTTTAGTTTGTTTTTCCTCGAGTCTTTTGACTTCTTCTATTTTGCCTCCGAGGCATTAGCAGCGAAAGGCTCTTTCGCTTATCTGAAATTGATATGAAAATTTGTGAGTTTAATGAGTTCATTTGAACGTATTACGCCGATCGCTGAAATTAAACGAAATCAAATAAAAAAACTTGTTAAAAAAATTTTAATTGAAGTGAAAAGTCAAAGTTTGTTACAAAAAAAACTTTAACTTCGGTTCGAGAAGCTATAATATGATATCAATCGGTTACTTACAAGATACCAATCGGTTACAAGCAAGATATCAATCGGTTACTTACAAGTTATCGATCCGTTAGTCTGTATGGCGACTATATAATATAGTGGTTCGATCTAGAAAAAGCGGAGATCGCTTTTAGTGCCGCTTGGCTATCGCTGAAAATGGTTATTTGCTCATTTCGATAGCCGCGATGGAGGTTTATTTCTTCACACATTGAAAAGGACTTTATCTGGATCGAATAGTGTGGGTGGCAGCTAATGCTAAGCTATAGTTTTCCGATATGGCTAGTTCCGAAAAATGAGCAGCTTCTTGTTGAGAAAACGAAGCGTGGAAAATTAAAGGTATAAAAACTGAGATTCGTCAGCTCATCATTTAATTATTTTATAGGTATATGGGTGCTAAAGAAACTAATGACTCGATTCAATACATTTCTAACAGACATGCTATTAGCAGGGAAGGACTTACTCGGAATTTCAATTTCAAACTCACAAACTGAAGCGTAGTTGTAGTCCGAATTTTCCCACTTTGACACCGTAAGATAAAAATATCAATGTAAAGTTATGTCTCGAATTTAGTTGAAATCGGTCGAGCATGCTCCGAGATATAAGGTTTTATCACCTTTTGTTCAATTTCGATCCCAGCTCCAAGTAAATCAATAGCCAGAGATGGAAGTAAGTAGTACTCACTTGGTGTGAGATTCGAATTATGAGGTGGATGTATATGAAGATCCCAACCAAGCTCCCAGAGCTTGACATTGTCCTCTTGAAACACAATTTCTTTCCCATTACACATTTTTGATCACTTTTGGCGATTGCTTTCTTCGGACACTCCAATTGTTGACAGTGTAGGTCAGAACTAAGAGTTTATCGGAACGGAACCGACAAAATGATAACGGATTAATAGATCTATTATGACTTGGAAAATCAACAACTGACCAGATATTCCCGATGCTCCAAGTCTGGGAAAATACCCATGAAAAGAGTATCGACGCACATCACCTCTTCGTCGATTTCAAAGTTGCTTTGGACAGCATGAAAAGGAGCTGCCTTTATGCCGCTATGTTAGAATAAGAGACAGCGTCTGCGGTGTCCACACCATGTCGCCCAAATAGATGAAAACACTCCAGCTCTGAGAATATTCGACGTAGTACTCGCCGGCGGAGGCAGAGGTAGAGGAAGATCTCCACTCCGTTGAAGAGACCAGGTGGAGAAGGACTTGGCTGCACTTGGTATCTCGAATTGACGCCAAACAGTGAGAAGAAAGAACGTCTGGCGCGCTGTCGTCAACTCGGCTATAATCGCGGAAGCGGTGTCTACGTCAATAAAGAAGATGGAGATCATCTATTATGTTAACTCTAACTTTCACTTCACCAAATAACTTGCATTTTAACCACCCTTTTTATGTCTAAGCTAATTTAGATAATTTTCTTTTTTCTATTAGACTTCTCATCACGTGATTGGTTTGCACTTCGTGTAGGTGTCAAATGCAAATTTCGTAATTATCACAACAAACATCAAATAAAGTGCCGCGTTTGGCTTAACACGGAATAAATGATGCATGAAGTGAATTCCAGTCATGGGAAGTGGGGCGTGTGAAAAAGCCAGCTATAATCAAGTTAATAGTTTTTAAATAATTTAAATGTGTATAAAAATAAATAAAAAAACACCTTACATTATTTTTAAAACATGCACAAATTGTTTCAAATACATTGTGGGTGGGGAAAGTGTAACGAAAATACTGAAATCTTACACAAGTACAACACTTTTTGTGCTAACTGTTATTTCTCTTGCCTGATATTGGACTTAATATCTATGACTCCCATATATTTTTTACCGAATAAAACACAACAAACAAAAATTAAACGGAAAAAATTGAAAATAAAAAACGTATTTTTTCAGCTGAAAAACGGGATTCAAAACTAGAAGGATTAAAAATACTAATATTTTTAAATTAATTATCATAAAAAGGGTGATTCATTTCGATGTTCCCTTTTTTAAAGAGAACACAGAAACTTCAGTTTTAATGGGGAATGTGTATTATCATTCAAAGAAACATTATTTTTTGAAGATTCTCTTTTTCAAATGTTGGTCTCGGCTACGTGTCAGATGGTATGTACATCCGTTGAGTCCAATTTTCGACGACTCGTTCGTGCATTTCGACTGGTAACGGCAAATATCACGCATTATGTTTTGTTTCAAGACCTGAAACGAAGCAGGATTGTTCGTATAGACTTTAGATTTTACATATCTCCACAGAAAATAGTCTAATGATGTGCTATCACATGATCTTGGTGGTCAATCGACCGGCCTAAAACGTGACATTGTCTGCTCACCGAAGTGTTCTCTCTATAATTCGATTGATTGATACGATGTATGGGAAAAGGAGGCGTCTTTTTGTAACCAAATGTCGCTGAGATCACGAGCTTCAGGCAACATCGGTTGCCATTGACGGTTACGTTCTCATAGGCATACTTTTTGAAGAAATATGGACCGATGATGTCACCGGCCCACAAACTACTCCAAACTGTTGCTTTTCATTCCAAATGCGACAATTGTGCTTGTTTACATATCCATAGAGTCAGAAATGGAGCTCATCGCTGAACAAAATTTGGATCGAAAACGCCGGAAGAGCTTATAGAGCGAAGCGATGATGAAATGCCAAACAATGCTGAACAAAAATAGCATGACAGCTTGACACGACTACGCGCAATCTGTCAAAAAAAAGGCTATTGAAAAATTACCTCTACTTAGTACACCCGATATATGTACATAGAAAATTTACAACAACTATGTGATAGAAAGCGTTCCGTAGTCGGTAGTTAATGAATGCTCAAAGACAAGTTTAATTTACTGACGAAAAAATCTTCACTGTAGAATAATCTTTCGTAAAACAAATCCATTTCGTGTATGTTCGATCCTCCCTCCAAGCATTCAAAATCATCCCGAGTGTTCCAAGAAATCTTCATAATAATGGTATGGTGGAAAGTGAGTTACGATAGCGTTATCAACGTACATTTTTGCCGAAAAGAAATGGATCAAAGTATATCAATCGCGTGTCTTGGAACACATTGTTCAGTCGCTTAATCAATCAATATTCACAAATAAAAATATAAAAGCTCAGAAGGCAAAAAACTACTCAACTGTGGCTTGGAAACAATGTTCCGGACTTCATATCCACCTATGAGTGTTCAGCTGGTTGTCCAGACCTTAACCTGTTAGATTACAAGTTGTTGTCCTTATTGTAAGGCTTAGTTTCCCCTACTTGACACCCTACTCGTCATCGAATCGTTGAAGCGATGGCTTGCCAACGGGGAATTCCACCATGTACGAAGCGCGGATCGCGAATAATGAGTAGCCAGATCATCTTTAGTCGTGCTGGAAGGCAAATAAAAATAATTTCGTGTAAGTTTTTTTAAGATTTGTAGCCATTTTATATCTCAAAACAAAAACTATTATTTTTCAGTATCCAACATATGTATATATTCTTTTGTGCTTTTCTGTAAACCAGTATTTATGACTTGACTAAGTATATCTCTAGAATTAAATGCAGATCTGGTCTTATGATTTTAATTATAGTTTTCGAAACGTTCAGTAAAAAATATAATGCCATAAATCTTCTGCAGAACCTTCCTCTCAAAAACTCGTGATGCCGACTCATCAGATATTGTCATTGTCCATGTATCTGCACCGTATAGCAGGCCGGAGTATGATGAGTGACTTGCAGAATTTGGTCTTTGTTCGTCGAGAGAGAAATTGACTGTTCAAATTGCGTTGGAATTTGAGGCTGACGTTGTTGTTGGTGCTAATGCTGGTTCCAAGATAGCTAAAATTATTTGCACCTTCGAAATTATGACTGTCAACAGTGTCGTGGAAGTCAAATCGCGAGTGCGACGACTGTTTGTTTGTTGACAGGAGATATTTCGTCTTATACTCGTTCACTATAATACACATTTGCTTCACTCCTTTGTCTAACCTGGAGAGAGCCGAACTATCGTCGCCGTTGTTATGGCCAATGATATCGATGTCATCGGGCTACAGCAGTAGTTGTACACTCTTGTAGAAGATTGTACCTTCTCTATTTAGATCTGCAGCTCGAGTCGGCCTATCTGGCCATCGTTTGGTATCGAATGATTCGAAGAAGTCCTTTCCGATCCTGCTCTCATCCGAGGCTGTTTTGTTATTTTCATTGGGAGTGTTTTTTTTTTGCGTGACAGGCCCCAAACCCAGCGCATAACCCTGGAGAGAGATGATTAGCTTTCTCACTTTAGATCGCTACTATCAAATTTGCATGTTCTATATCTACATAGTTCTTCCGACAATTACCCACTAGTTCTTAGATCTGAATAACAATCGAATTTTGGCTGATCAAAGATCAAAATTTTAGGTGACTTTTTTTCACAGTTATGTGAACAGTATTGGCTTTTACTTATTTCCTAACATTAACCTTATTTATATTTACAGTTACGTCGCTTTAAAAAAAATGCTCTCAAATAGCAGTTAAAAGTTTTGTTTTGGTTTTTTCACTTAACACAGCACTTACATATACATACATACATACATATATGCCTTTGTTCATATACTTCCTCAGCAGTAAACAATCAATGGCAGCAACAACAATAACAACGCACACATCGATGTTGCTGATAAGTAATTGTGCAAACTGGCAACTAAATCTGTCAAACTGCCAATTCGGGGCAACTGTCAACATAACAGTAAACAAGTTGCACGCACTAACTTATGTATGACCGAGCAGTGGGGCATTCAACGGCAATAAATGTTTGTTGTGCTGCAAATGGACGCTTTAGATGCAAAGCGATTTGAACTACTTTAAATGAATGAAGTAATTAAGCGAGTACAAGCGGCGCAAACAATAACAACATTTTGCAAGCATGACAAATAAGTGAGCGAATGGCTGTGCAAATACTGGCAAATAACTGACAGTGCAAAAGTAGTGCTCCTGGATGGAGTAGCAGGGCAAAGGCAGTGCGTTTGGCAGGCGGTTGTGGCAATAATAGAAATTGTATGGATTTTAAATTCCCGTTAAGGCGAAAAATTGGAGTAAAAATATTGAAGATTTGGAATTTACTTATTGAAGGAGACTTTCTTGGAAATTTATGGAGATATACTCATATATGCATAGTATGCAACTAAATTTTTTTAAAAGTCGTATCAGTCATAACCTTTAGATAAGATTTTCACCCTTTTTAGACTTAATGGGTGATCCAAGTAGAGGTGATTTTTTCAATAGCCTTTTTTAGGCAGATCACACGTGAGTCCTGTCAAGCTATTATATTATTTTTGTTTAGCATTTTTTTGCATCTCATTATCGCTTCGCTCTATGAGTTCTTGAAAAGTCCAAAGAAGATCCGACATTTTCGAGCCAAATTTTGTTCAGCGAAGAGGTCCATTTCTGGCTCAATCGGCAAGTAAACAAGCAAAATTGCCGCATTTTGCACGAAGGGCAAACTGAAGATATTCAAAAGCTTCTATTTCATTCTGAAAAAAATTACGGTTTGGTGTGGTTTGTGAGCCGGTAGAATCATTGGTCCATATTTCTTCAAAAATGTTGCCTGTGAAAACGTATCCCTCAATAGGGACCATTGTCGAGCCATGATAACCGACTATTGATGCCTGAAATTGAAGCTCGTGAATATCGCCGACATTTGGTTTCAAGAAGATGGCGCCACTTCCCACACATCGCATCAATCAATGGATTTATGAAGGGAACTTTCGGAGAGCAGATAATTTCACGTTTTAGGCCGATCGATTGGCCAACAAGATCATTGTCATTCGCCAGTTACCAGTCAATATGTTCGAACGAGTCATCGAAAATTAGACTCACCGGATGGGCCAACTGAAACGTAGCCCCGGCCAACATTGGAAGAAGATATGTAATCTTCAAAAAATAAAAGTGTAACTAGAAACTGACCTGCAATGGGTCCATCTTGGAAGTCTTGGCCTGAAGTAATACGAAAGCGGTTACGTGGCAAGGGAAAAATCCGTGATAGGAGGGGAAGTGTTTTAGTACTTAAGTTCTAAGTTATAGCTATAAAGTAATCGAGTAAAGGCTACTTTGCTTAAAGTCCGCCAGTTGTTGAGAAATTTCCAATTTACTTTTCTCCAACACCGTGAGCTAGTTAAATCCGTAACCGATGCCAATTTCCAAAATCCATAATAATTAATTTAATTTTCGCAAATAGTATTTTTCCACACATTTGGCAGCGAACGGTGTCAATATTTGTCAAAGCAATTTAAAGCCCTTGAGTAAACGCGGTTTGACGGCCCACAAAACCTCTCACACACACACGCAAGTGTGCAGAAAATAGCAAATGCAAAAAATTAGAAAAAAAAAGCAGAAAAAGCAAAGCAATGAACCTATTTTGGCGAGTAGAGATGCGTGCAAGCGTCATACACGCTAGTGTAAGGAGAGAGGTGAGCGTGGAGGAAGCGGAACGTGCCGCTGTGTTTCGCGCTTATCAAGATGCAAATACCTGGCTAGCACAAACACAAACACAAAAAAAAACATGGAGTAAAAAATAAGAAAATACAAGCACAACAACAATTGAAAACAAGCATGAATGGGTACACTGGCTAACAGGCAGTGGCAGAAAATTAAAAAATCAACGCCAAAAAACATGAAAAAATTCCGCAAAAGAGATGAAAGCAGCAAAGTGCTGTTAGCGGCTGCGAGCGGGGAAAATTGCGTACTTTTGACGTTCACTGAACTTTGTGGCGATTTTGTGTTGAGTAAAAGGCGAAAAACAAAATTACTCACCGGGTGCAAGGAAGCTGAGCAGTAAAGGACGAAAGCCAGTGAGCGAGAGCGTAAGCAGCGGAAAAGAAATCGCATTTTATAAAAAGAAATGCTGATGAAAATTATGTAAATATAGTTTGTTGTTGCTGTAATTTTTGTTGTTGTTGCTATTATTTTTTGTGGCAGCAATTTGTTGTAGTTGTCATTTTTGCAATTGTTGTTGTCGTTATTTTTGTTATTGTTGTTGCTGTTATTTTTTGTTGTTTTTATTGTTTCTGTTATTTTTGTTGTTGCTACTATATGTATCTATGCTTAATAGGTACGCCACTGTGTTTGCGCTCGTGTCTGCCACTGACAGCTGTGACAAAAAATATAACGAAGACAACAACAGCAACAACAATAACAACACATAACAATGACATTTGAAAATGCGGCAGCCGCCACACAATGTAACCAATTTTGTGCAACACCGAAAAATTCCGACTGTAAAGATTTTTTTACGCTTCCACGGACAGCAAAAACTCAAAAACTGCGCGCAGACAGATAGGCAAACAACGCCAGCACAAGCAAGTCAATACACACACATGTAAGTATCCATAAATACACATACGTATATATGTGTACGCATACATAAGTATTTGCATGTAAAACAAGCAGTTAGGTCGCGCGGCGACAGCAGCACCGCTGCTGTGAAAAGAGAAATATGCCATTTTTGCTTTGCCTTATGTGTCGTCCGCTTGCCACTTAAAGCTTGACTGCCGCTGTGCTGCACCACACGCACACACACACACACATGCACGAGCAACAAACCTGGTCGTCTCTTAATCTCTGCACCCAACTGACACCTGATGCTGTTCGCAACGCGCAAACGCAGTAGCCAATCGGAGAGCGCGCACTAAGCGCCGCCCAGTAATGAAAATGGCGCTCGCTTACGAATTCGCCTCAGCATATGCGCGCTAGCTCAAACGGTAAGCTAGCTGTGCTACTCTCACATGTGGTTTCACGCCAGCTGCGAAAGAGTAAAGCAGCGCTTGAAACTAGTTTAAGTGCCTGCTGCCGCTGTGTACACAGGAGCGCAGGGAAATGCAGCGAATATGCGCGCAGGAGCTTTGCAGCAGCAATGGAAAGCAAAAAGCAACAACAAAAAACCATGTGAAAATGTGGAGATTCAGAATTTTCACTTGGTCGACAGGCAGCGCGTCTACGCGGATATGCTGAAATTACAAGAAATTGGAAGTATTTAATGCTTTGTGGCAGTTGTCACTCGCTTGCTCGCTATGGTCAGTGGCGTTGGATGCTGTTGCTATAGCTGCCGCAGCTGATGAATGTCGTTTGCCGCTTGTCTAAGAAGACATAAATGCCCGCCGTTTGTGTGTTGCCAGCGTATGCCAGCCAATAATTATGCGATTAAATAATGTTAATGATCGTGTAGCTGTTGGTGATACTGATCGGAGCGGCTAGGGGTGTGTGATTGGAGTAGCTGTGTGCAGCTGGTTGACAAGAGATTGTCGATTGATGATATTACCATGGTATCTGTATTATCTGTTTGTGCATCGGTCAAATTGTTTTATGGCACTATGACACTTTAGTAGATAAAAACTTATTTACAGTTATAGCAAAGGTCTAAAGCAGATGTACATATGTATGTATATAGATTACTAATTATTTTAGTGAAATGCTATTAAGTAAACGGAAAATTTAAAAATGGTTTATTGTTTTTTTTCTATAGAAGATGTATAACTTCCGTTATATTATACATATGTATATACTAGAGTTCTTACGAAATGGCTTTAGCTGCCTTTAGCGTTTATATTTACGTATATTTTTACCTTCTTAGAAGTATATGTGTGCTTCTTAATTATTCTTTCTGGTTTTTATAAGTTAACATATAAGGTTTCTTCTATGTACTATCTACTACTCGAAAAAGCAATAAAGACAGGAACTAAAATATAATTAGTGTTTTCTTACTATACTCATATCTACATGCATAATTAAAGGTTGAAATCAAAATGAAATTTTTTTGTTTAAAAACTTTAAATAAAAGTAAAAATATCAAATAAATGGTGTGATATATATGTACATATATATTTTTTTGTTCTAAAATACTGTAATAGTTGCATAGGTTATGGTCACCACTCTATGTACATATGTATGTATGTATGTATAACAAGGTTGCAAATAACACCTTTAAGTGACAAATGAATTAACATTAGAAATAAAAATATATATAAATTAGTTTTGTAATTTCATAAATCTTAATTAAAAATTATTTAATACATTTTTTTTAATACATTTTCTTTTTTGATTTATTTTTAAATAAATTTTAATTTTTTAAATACAGAATTGAACAATTAAAAGTAAAATGCCAACCCGAAAAATCGAATTAGAAATTATATATGAAAATTTGTATCCTCAATTAGACTAGTGCAGAAGCCTTTGAAAATGGTAAAAAGTGAAAGAAAATCATTTTGAGTTGAAATTCATTGGCAACGATAGGTGAATTAGCAAAAATTAAAGTAAAAATAATATACACGCTCTCTCTGGGCGGAAAGAGGGAAAGGAGGGCCGCGGTTGAGTTTTTCAGGCTTAAGAGCAATTAATTTCGAATTGCGGCCAAACTACGAGTCCCATAGAAAAAAATTATATGAAAAAGTTGTAGGTAATGAAAAATTATATAACTTTTGTGTTAACACCTTTTTCACATAAACTCAAAATGTAAGCAAAAATTCAAGAAATCAAAATTATTGTTTTTTTTATTTTTATCTTATAAAAAATATTTATTGATCTTTCATCTTATTTGGTTTAAACATATCTTCTATGCCTCAAATTTGCTGAATTTTGGTTTTAATTAAAAAATTAAAGAGAAAATCTTACTTAAAAATAAATCGAAAAAAAACTAATTTTCAATAAAAAAATTCTCATGTCAAATTGCGAAATGAAAAAAAAAAACAAAATAAATGTTAATAGCAAATTTATAAAGTGGTCGTCCAATATAAGGAACTTTAGAATTAACGAAGATGTTCGAAAATCCTAAATTTTTTATATGGGGGCTAGATCAAGTTTTCGACCAATTTTTTCTATTTTACGCACAGAAATACACTGTTATGAGTCAAACACGCTCTCTTATTTTCGTTTGGGATAACTCAAATTAGGTATATGGAAGCTCAGGAAAGTATTGACCCGATTCAACCAATTTTTGATACACAGAAATGCCGTTGTTAGGAAAGGATTCTCTCTGAGTTTCAATTGTATATCCCATACACTGAACGATATTATCGGCAACTTTTGGTAGTAAGGTCTTTACTTTAAAGAAATTAGAAGTTCTATACCGTTATATAAGTATCAATTGCTTCCTGATTTGTGTACTGGAAAGCGAAAGAATCAAATGTAATTTAAAATCTTGCTATACGAAAGTAGGCGTGGTTGTAATCCGATTTCACCCATTTTCGCACTGTGATATAGGAATATATAGGGGTATATAAGAAAAATATAACGTACTAAATTAGGCGAAATCGATTTGAGCGGGTCCCGAAATATGTGATTTCACCAAAATTGTTCTAAGCAAATTTGGTAGTTATAACTTTATTTAGGAGATATGTGCATACATTAAATTTATTAGAGGGTTGGTCCGCGGCCACTTTTTCAAAATTTTTTGCCCACAAGTCACAGCTTGCAGACACAACACGGATGGACAGACAGACAGTCCACCCGTATTTCAACTACTCTCTACATCCTGATAATTTATATATACATATGTATATATTTGCGAAGTTTACGGATACGATGCTGTATCAGTTCGTGTAGCACGACAATCGCTCGCTTCCGTACTGGAAATTTCGATTTACACCGATGAGAGTTTTACACTGATGGAATAATGTCAATAGTGGAAAAATGGCAAAAAGTGGTCCATCAAAATGGTTACTTGCATATGTATTTATTATTACAATTAAAAAAAAAAATAAATTGAAGTTTGATTAGAAATACGAAAATACTTTTTCGACTACCCAATATTTATATTAAATGTTTATAAAATATTGTTAATAAAATATTTAAATATACAATTTTCATTTATTTTCATAAATCCGAACCAACCATATATGCATAAGTTCGTAAACATAAAAAGCATAAATTTTTAACCTGTAAATAATTCAATTAAAACAATTTTTTTTTTACACAAAAAAATCAAACAAAAAACTAACCAGCATATTATTATCAGCCATTCCATTCAGCGTTTGCCAACTACTTTCGTGGTTACTTAATATGTCAGTCAGTCAAAGAGCAATTTTTTCCGATACAAAAAAGCTAGACGAATTGAAAACACACAAAGAAAAAAATACCGCCCATCGATAATTGCATTTCGTTTGATGCCACTTATCAATTTCATAATGATTTTGCATTGTCACCTTTCGCAAAGGCCACAAAAGCCAGACCAAACCAACTACAGCCTCAGCCTTTATTCCTGGAGCTGAAAAGTTGGATTTTATTCAGTTCATTTTTCAAACGATTCATTTTCACATTTTTTCGATGCCCCCGATGCTTTGCGCTGATGAGGCTGATGCAAATCCAATTGGCAACTGAGCAACGATGCTGCCGCAGCACCCAGCTTTTACATTATCAACATTACAGCATGCTGCCCGCTTGCCACCTGGCACAGTGGCTGATTGCCTGTGTGCTGTTGCGGGAGAAAGCGCCACGGCATGCAGATTATGTCGCATTCATTGTTGCGCTTCACATCGCAATCAGCGCCAACGTGCCAATTGTAGTTGTGGCCTGAGTGCATCAGGTTGATTGAATTGTATTGTTTTAATCGGGCCCTTTGTGTTCCAGCACAAATAGTGGATCTGTCTTTGTTGTTCCGATTGTTGTTGTTGTTGCGCTGCTGTTCAGTGCTTGCGGGTGCTGCGTCGCTGGGCAGCGCTGCCGCCGTTTGCGGTCCAATTTGGTGCGCAGAACAAAGGAGTTTTAGTTTTAATGAAAATTGTCGCTTGGTTTGTCAGCAACAGCCGCCATTTTTTCTGTTTTTTTTTTTTTTTGTTTTTTGTTTTTTGCGCTGCAGCTTATAATGCTCGTTGGCACTATGATATTAATAGTTTCACATTTCTGTAACATTTTATTTTCATATTTCAATTTAATCATTGCATTTTTTAATTAATAATTTGTGTTCACAAAAAAAATAAAAATGGCGAAGAGAGGGAAGAGTGGGAAGTGTGGTGAAATGTGCTTATCGCGTGCAGTGAGTTTTTGAATTGGATTGGAATTGCAATTATTTTATTGTGGCACTTTAACCTTTTGTTTGCGCCAAATGCTTTTGACATTTCAATTGTCGGCGGCAACAACAAAAATAAAATTAAAAAAAGTAAGTAGCGGTTACATGGCATGCTGGTTTGATAAATTTATTATTTTAAAATAATTCTGCGCACTGCGCTAATACGCTTGTTTGCCCAGTAATCCGTTATTTGTGAGGTTAAATCAATTAACCGGGTTCATGCAGCAAGCAAAATTTATTTATCTGTAAGCATAATTAATATTTACATGTAGTTGTTAATTTATTTATGTGCGTAATTCGGGCTTAGTAATAAAAAATATTAAAAAAATGCTAAACATTTAATAACATTTGATTTTTGTGATTTTATTCGGTAGTCGAAAAAGTCTTTTCGTATTTCTAATCAAAATTCAATTTTATTTTTATTTATACTAATAAATAAACAAATATGTACCATTTTGGTCTACCACTTTTTGCCATTTTTCCGCTAGACACATTATTCCATCAATGTAAAACTTTTCTGGTTTCTCGGCGAAAAACTGCGACAAGTAATTTTCACAGACTTGTCTTGAAGTCAACTTTACTCCATTAATGGAGTTCTGCAATGACCGAAACAAATAGTAGTCCGATGTTGCAAGGTCAGAGCTATGTGGTGTATGCATCAAAACTTCCCAGCCAAGCTCTCCCAGTTTTTGCGAGTCATCAAAAGATATGTGTGTTTCTAGCGTTGTCAGCCTTTGGAAGACGCCCAAGCCCTTTCTGTTGTATCAGTTCTAACCGTTTTTTTCGACTGCTTGCTTCAATCTCAGCAGTTGTTGACAGTAAAATGTAGAATCAATCATTCGACCAGGCTGGAGCAGCTCATAATGGATGATTCCTTTCCAAACCCACCAAACACTCAGCATAACTTTTCGAGGCGTCAACCCTGGCTTTGCGAATTTGTTGAGCTTCACCACGCTTGGACCATGCTCTTTTTCGCACAGTATTGTCGAGATTTGATGCACCCTTTTTCGTCTCTAATACCATTCGCTTCAGAAATGGTTCGATTTCATTTCTGTTTCAGCAAAGAATCGCAGATGTTAATTCGGCCCATTAAATTTTTCTACAGACAATTCATGTGATACCCAATCGGGCTTCTTTTTGTAGTCAGCCTTTTTAAATGGTTCAAACCGTTTGATGATGGATGTTAAGTTCTTCAGCAACGTCTTGCGTGACCGCTTATGACGGTCCTGATCAATCTTTTCAATTTCATCGACTTTTTCAACTATAGGTCGACCAGAGCGAGGTGCATCTTTCACTTCGAAATTTCCAGAACGGAAACGAGCAAACTATTGTTGTGCTACAACATCGTGTCGGTAACTTCACAAATTTTATTGCTGGCTTGTGTGGCATTCTTCCCTTTTTTATACAAAATATCAAAATGACTTACTTTCATTAGTTTTCACCACACTTTTTTTCAACTTCCCCTGAATTGAAAATGAAAAATGCAACTTTTGAACACTAAGTGGTACGTGCCAGTGAGATGGTCTACAAAGAAGTGCCGATATTGTCGAGAATATTGCTGCCGCTAGCGCATCAATTTAGGAAGACCGAAATCAGTCTCTCACACGTTGTTCTCAAACGTTGGACATCTCTGTGACGTTGTTGTGGCGAAATCCGGATTTTCATCGAAAAATCATCTTCAGCGATGAGGTTAATTTCTGGCTGAATGGCTTCGGCAATAAGCAAAATATGCATTATTGGTCAGGCAGCAATCCACGCGGACTCCATGAGTCACTAATGCATCCCAAAAAAATTACGGTTTGGTTCGGCTTATGGGCCGGCGGCGTCATTGCGCCGTACTTCTTCCTTGAAGATCAAGACCAGCTCGTTACTGTGAATCGGATTCGCTCAAAGATAACCGAATATTTTTGGACGAGTTGGAAGATATTTGGTTCCAGCAGGACGGCGCCAGAAGCCACACAGCGAATGTGAAATCGATTTACTGAAAACCATAGAAAATTTCTTTTCTCAAAAAGCTGTATTGAGAGGCATTGAGGAAAACTTCCCCGAAACAAATTGAAATTTTCGCACGACCTTTAGATATTGTCATAGATTGTCAGGTAATAAAGGGTTTTTCATCAAGAGCCGCGTGCCGATTGTTCAACTTTTCACTTTTGGCTCCTATAAAGTTAGTACGCAACAAACCGGATTATTCTGAAAGTTGTAACTCGCATTCTTGGCGGTAAGTAGCGTTATGTTGAGTAGTCGCACTCGGGGTACGCCGTAATTACTGGCTGATTGTATTTAAATGTCGTAGGAGAAGAATCAGATTCTTTCAGGTTAAATGAAAATGGTCCAATATCTAGTTAGACTATATACCATAAAGTAATGCACCAACTTTTTTAACCCGACTGGAAAATACGTCTTCTGGTGATTTAAGGCTAGGAGGCTTCCGGGAATAAAACCTCGTTTTTCGATAAATGTGGCTGTTAAATCATCCTAATTATTAGGTATAGTGCATCGTTAAACCAATTGTTATGAATATCATTGAAGAAGAATAGTCCCCGTAGCGGTCAACAATCATCCGTATAATTTCGGCGTAAAAACTCAGCGAACTAAACAGACGGTGCTGCAGGGTGGTGTTCACTTCCCGTTGCTGATCAATAAACCTACGACCGCGAATATTGCCAAATGACAGAGCCGCAACAAAATGCTCAAGTCACTAGCTGTCAGCATGAGGGAAAAGGGCAAATAAAGGTTGTTGGCAACATACAAGGCAATCGGCCGTTCGGTCCTTAACTACGCCTCACCAATATGGTCGCCTGGATGCAGTGAAATGCAGACGAGGAAGCTACAGACACGTCAGAACACTGCACTCCGGACAACGACAGGATGCCTCTTGCTGTCTCCCATCGAAGACCTGCACAGTGATGTTCGTATAGTCCCACTTAAGGAGCATAATGAACTCCTTTTCAAAGCAGTTTCTGCTGCAGTCACTTGCTTGGAGCGGGACCACCTCCTAGAAGCATCCAGAGGTTCTTTCTCAATAACGTTGATGACATAATACATATGCCGACCAGACTTCGGCCGCAAGAAACTTCAGACACGCACTCCTCTCTCATAGTGAAGCCATTAACACCTTCATCGACTCGCTTTCAGTGTATGGGATACTTGGAGTCAAACCCCCACCCATTGCAGACGAAGCGCTCGAGTTGCCGCGAGAATCAAGAGTGCCCCTCGCGCAGTCTCGTTCTGGATACTGTAGCGGATTAAACTCCTAGTTATCCGGAATTGACCCGGACATATCAAACATATGTCCAGCATGCAATGAGCCCCGCATGACACTAACCACCACTCTGCACCCTACACAACTGTTAATTGTCTGGTCGACCTATTGTCGACCTACAAAAAGAAGCTCGATGTTTGGGTATCACATGAATTGTGTGGGAAAAATTTAATGGACCGAATTACAAGTACTTGTAACATCAGAGCATCAGACAGAATCGAACCATTTCTGAAGCGAATGATAACATGAGGCGAAAGGTGGATCAAATACGACAATAATGTGCGAAAAAGATCATGGTCCAAGCGTGGTGAAGCTCAACAAATGGATGCAATGCCAGGATTGACGCCTCGAAAGGTTATGCCGAGTGTTTGGTGGGATTGGAAAGGAATTATCCAGCTTCTACATTTTACTGCCAACAACTAATGAGATTGAAGCAAGCAATCGAAAAAAACGGTGAGAACTGATCAACAGAAAGGGCTTCGTCTTCCATTAGAACAACGCTAGAGTACACACATCTTTTATGACTCTGAAAAAACTGAGAGAGCTTGGCTGGGAAGTTTTGATGCATCCACCATATAGCCCTGACCTTGCACCATCGGTCAATGCAGAACTCTCTTAATGGAGTAAAGTTGGCTTCAAGATAAGCCTGTAAAAATTATCGCAGTTTTTCGCCGAGAAATCAGAAAACTTTTACACTCAGGGAATGATGTCTCTAGCGGAAAAATGGCAAAAAGTGATCGCCAAAATGGTAAATATTTGGTTCATTAATTCATTATAAATATAAAAACAAATAAGCTGAATTTTCATTAGAAATACGAAAATACTTTTTCGACTACCGAATATTAAATAGAATTTTTAGGCAATTTGAAGTGGGAATTATTTACCGCTATATAATATATACTGGCTATTTTAGAAATGAGTTTATTTCTCCGGTGCCGGGATAATTTCTTCAGGATTTTAATGCGCAAATCGCTGCAATGTCATCACTTTACCAAACAACAAAAAAGCCGACAAAGGCTAATCGAATGGCTTTCACAACAGCAGCAGCAGCAGCAGGCGCAGCGCAGGACCCTATAATTACATGTAAGATTACAAACTGCTGGAAAAAGTGGAATAGTGCCTTTGATAAACCATGCAACGACAACGAGATCTCAATCTGCAGCGGGCCACTGAAGCATACACAGAGCAATTATCAATTATTACGCGACAAAGGAACTGCTCGTGATGTCAACAAAATGCATTGTACAACAACCAAACAATAACAACTACGAAAGGAATGTTTTCCAGTACTAGAGTACAGCAGCAATTATCTATGCACAATACATTGGCTGAGGCATTGCCGTGGTACCTTTTCGGGCAATAACAACAAAACACAAAATAAGTTGTTAAAGTGGATACTTCAAAGCGTAAAAAGAGAAGCAAAAAAGCGAGAGTGAGCGAGTAAGTGACGGAGTATGCGCTGTCTATGATTATGTCAACAGGATATGCAGTCGAAATTGCGTTGAATGTTTATACAAAAAGCATGTAACAGAAAAAAAATAATAATAAAAGCAACAACAACAGTTTTGTACAAAAACAAACAGGGAGCAATAGCTAGTAAGCGACAGCGACTGCAGATGACACTTGAAGCGTTGACAGTGTGTGCGCGTAGCTCGAAAAGGATATGCGAATAGTAGTAGATTTGAAAAGGATCAAAGCGGCGTATGCGAGCGCACGCATCGGAGGCGTTGTGTTTTTGATGTTTTCTTTCATTTACGGTTTTTTTGTGTTTTTTTTTTTTGCTATCTGCTGTAATTGTAGGCGCAACAAAGCGTCGGCTGTCGAGGTCCTTTGAGTAACCTTTGACGCAATTTCACAATTTTTCAATTTGATAACTGCAAATGGAGGTGCGTAGCACTTGTTTCTCGAAGCGTAAATGAAATAAACAAATGAAGAATGTTGTGGTGCCACATGCTTGCACAAAAGGTTGCAGAGTATGGCAACAACAATGCCAATGTGACATGATGTGACAGTTTTTTTTCACAAAAACAAAAAAACAAAAAAAAAAATCAAAACAAAATCATATTTTGTTTGCTGAGAGACAATAATTATGAGCAATAGAAAGGATTCAAGTGAAAAAATATATAATAAAAATAAGATATAAGGAAGAGCTAAGTTCGGGTGCAACCGAAAATTACTTTCGCCATTTTGCGCTATGAAAATATATTAATTTCTCGGCCCAAAATGTGAAATTATCTGTTCACTGAAGTGTTCTCTCAACAAACCCATTGATTGATGCGATGGGTGAGAATTGGCGAAGTTTTGTTGAAACCAAATGTCGCCGAGATCATGAGCTTCAACTTCATCATCGCCATTGACGATTCGACACACACCACCCCTTCGTCGATTTTAAAGCTGCCTTTATTCCATTATTCCACTATGTCTGAATTTGGTGTCCCTGCCATTCACCGTGCTCCAAAAGCTCCGTAAGGTTCGGGAAAGACCTCTCCGAACACTTCGATACAAAACGAGGTTTCAGACAAGGCAAGATGTCGCTTGGGAGGATCGAAAGGTTTCAGTTCTTGCATAAACTGTATTTTGCTCTCTTTCCATTTAAGATTTCGAAGTAAAATGCGTCAGTCCGAGTTGTTGCGAACGGCGCCGAATCGACTCTTCACGGTCTTCGTGTCCACTCTCAGCAACGGCTGTTATATTTTCTTCATTGCGTGCCGGGCTAGCAAACGCCGTTCTCTCTGAGAAATCGAATCACCACCTTTTTCCCTAGATTGGTACAATATTTTTTTGTTTGTATCAGTGGCGAATCCACAGGTGTCAAGAGGAAAAGTTGTATGTTCGAAGTAGTTAATAGATCGATTCATACAATCAGAGCGCTTCAAATAATGAAAAAATGAGCAACGAGTTTGCTTGAAACTTTGAGCTTGTAATGGAACCACGGCTACACCTCTGTTAATGATGATAAAAACGAAAAAGTTAAAGACAAAGTACCTGTAAATCATCGTATTGTCATCAGAGAGAAAGTTTTGGATCTCAGCATCTCTTACGAAATTATTCGCCGACACATTTTGGTTTATGTTTTGGATATTAGGGATGCCTATGCTAGACTGGTACCAAAAGACATGAATCTTTCATAAAAACGAAGTCGAATAGAGGTCGCGAAATAGATGCTTAACAACGTAGCATAATTACTGGGGACCAGTTTGTGGTTCTGAATATGAAGTCGAATCTGTCCAACAATCCAGCGCATGATGCTCTAAAAATGAGCCGAACTCGAAAACACATGTCAAGGTTATGCTCAGCTCTCTCTTTTCTAACGTGGCTGTGGTTGACTAAGGATTTGTTTCAGAGCGTCAAACGGTCAATGAAGAATAGCACTTGGGCGTTTCGAGGCGTCTACGTGAGAAAAATCGTCGTAAAATAGCGGATTTGTTCACAGAAAAGTTATAGATCAAGGTAATTCGAGGCCGTATTCTGTCACAACGACAGACTTTTTGGTCAAAAACAAAACGAGAGTCATTGTTCAGTCACCATATCCGCCTGTTTGGACTCAAAGTGAGTTTTGTCTGCATGCGTAATTGAAGAATCCTCTACGGGGAATGATTATACTTTAAAATAATTATTTTGTGCCAAATTTCATGATTTATGACTCTAAAGTATAATGTTATGTACCAAATTTGTTTCACATAGTTTTTATACATTCTGAGATATATGAGTGGGTGGCGTCACGCTCACTGTCCAATTCGTCTACCGATTAATGTCTCTTCTGTGCCATTGTAAATCTCATACTCTGTAAATAACTCGAATGGTTTGGGTGTTGTGAACAACAATTAGATCAACAAAGTCATTATACACTGTGCAACATGTTGCGTGGGTGTCAAAATAAGAAATTAATAAATTCGGCTTAAAAAGACAACATCTCATAGAGCCTTATTTTGCCCTTTCGTCCATTCAACATCTAGATGAAACGCAGATTTCTTCCTTTGTTCGCGTCTTTGGTTACAAAACTGGTTCGCTTCAGTTTGCTGCTTTGTCAGGTCAGGTGGAACTGGCGCACAAGAGACGAAACAAAACACTTCGGCGAAAAAGGATTTAAATAATAAAGTTAAAGCAAAAGATTTTTAAGGAAATTATTGTATTTGCTCGCGTAAGGCGACCATTTTTATGCTGAAATGGTATAGATGTATGTGTGGGTGTAACTGTTGCGATCTGGCGTTGCTCAAATGAGTTGTCCTTATGTATAATTTGCTTATAAGCCGCAGTAAAAATTAAAAATATGATATAAACAAGTAAGGAAGGGCTAAGTTCAGGTGTAACCGAATATTTTACACTCTTGCGGTTTGCAAGAATCAAAGTCCGAGAAATTTCTTCAGAAAAATATATGATTTGGGGATAGTATTAAAGCTACCTCAGGAAAATATGGGAGTTGGGGATAGTCTAATTTATATATTTTTGCCAGTAACACATACTATGGCGCATCCTAAAAAAATATTCCCTGGGCTTCGTTAAGGTACCTAACATACAGTCATCAATCATATGGAGGATCAATACATCAATAAAATGAAGTAATTGGTGCTTGAGAATCGACGAGTAATAGTCATAGTCTTACTGGCATCGTTGGAATATCGGAAAAAGCGGTGAAAACCATTTTGATGGACCATTCGGGCCTAATAAAAGCGAAAGCACGATTGGTTCCAAAATCAGTATTTTTTTTCGAAAAACCGCGTCGCGTTAACGTCGGGGAATAATCCTTTCCGTATACCAAGATGATAAGAAACGTATTATTAGTGGCGATGAGTCTTGTATCTACAGCGTTTGTCTGAAAAGTAATTGGACTGAGTCGATTTACAAAAATTTACGGAACCAAACGTTACAATTCTATAAAAACTTTCAAAATAGGCACCTTCTGCGTCGGTGTAGCGCTGTCAACGCGATTTCCAAGCATTGAAGGCGTCACGGAAGGCATTCTCCGGAATAGCCTTGAGAGCCGAGGTGCATGCTGCTTGGATCCCCTTCCCTCGGCCTTTTTGGGCAAGGAAACAAAAATAAGTCCGGTGGGGCCATATGTGGGTTGTAGGGCATCTGTAAAAGGGTTGGGATGACGGCCTTTGTAACAAGAAAGGCGGTGTGAGCCAGGGCCTTGTCGTGATGCAACTTCCAATCGGGTGCGATGTCTTGTCGGATCCGTTTGAGTCGTTTGAGGACTTCCACGTAAAACTTGGCGTTGACGGTTTGTCCACTAGTAACAAATGCATGGTGGACGATGCCTTTCATTACAAAAAAAGGCAATGATCATCGCTTTCACCTTGGATTTGCTCATTCTTCCCTTTTTTGGGGCAAGGAGACGCCGGCGTGTGCCACTCGGAAGATCGCCGCTTTGTAACGGGATCATAGTCAAAGATCCATTACTCGTCACATATGATTACGTTATTCAAACGTCTCTGTCGGAGATTTAATTGATTCTCACGGCAGCATCGACTTGTACCACCTACAGAAACACGTCGCGCCATGTAGCTTTCATTTGTCCCAAACTGCAGATGCCCAGCAACCACCAGCCGCCTATTCGTTAGCTAGGAACGACCTCTACCGAATTCAAGTGGCGGAAGAAATCAGACCTTATTACTTCTTCCCGGACAAACCCCGTAAGCGCGTTGATCGTCCAGTTTGTATGACAGCTACCTGCTATAGTGGTCCGATGTCGGCGTTTTCATGAAAAGAGCAGCTTTTTGGAGAGAAAAGGATCTGTGCAAAAGTGAACGACTAGTGTGCGTATTTACAGATGGACCGGCGGCTAACTCGATGCAGTCCGCCTCGCAGGTTATAAAAAAAAATACATAATCAAAATACAGTACACAAAATCTTTTGTTGCAAGTAATTATGCACTACGCGGCGGTCTAATCGCCTGCTTCCCACACATAAAAATTTTCTACGCCTCCACATAACGGAGCAAGAACATGCCGCATTGGCACATCCTTGCCAATTAAATTCGCATCAAGCGCCTAATTTACCGCCTTGGCGTGCGGCTTTTCCAACCAGCCACGCCGCTTTCCCACCGGCACCAGCAGCAGCCTCCGAAAAATCATAAATAAAAATTGCAATAAAATTATGCGCTTCATTTTTGCATAACAACATTTCGACTAGCGGCAGCAGGCGCTCCACGAGCAGCGATGCAGTCGCTCAAATGTGGCATGTCGCCATTAGCGGCTGTTTGGTTGATGCAACATGCGATGCGAGGCATTTCCCACCATCAAAGCTGTCACAACAAATCAAACGGACAATCAAAACAAAAATAACTGTATATGTGAATGTATTTTGCGTGTGTGTGTGTATGTGGTTGTTTTTTTGTGTTTGTTGGTGTATTCGCGTGTACATCGCCCAAAACAATATGAACCCTTAATTGCTTTACAAAACAACCGCAACAACAAGCAGAACTAAGCGTTTGTTGCACACACTCACTCACACATATGTATACACCAAACACACACACTCACTCAAGTAAATTTAATTGTTTGTTTGTATGTGTGTGCGGTAGCGCAATTAAATCTCTGCTGCACCAGCAGCTCTTAAAAGTGGCTTGATGCTTTGGTGGTGTTGTTGCACGCAATTAAATGTAAATCAATTTGTGCTGCAACGAATTGCACGATTTTCCCTTTTTGCTTGTTTGCCACTTTGTCTATAATAAATTTTCTGAATTTTTGTTGTTTTTTCGTTGTTGTTGGTGGTTGTCAAAATATCGGTGAAACGTGTTTACGAATCCATCAGATATGATCACAGTCACAAGTGTCTCTTTCATGGTTCCACAACAACAAGCAGCGCGGAACTTTACGACTACTTTTGGTGCGTAAGTTGGGGCCATTAAATGGATCTATCCTACTAGGAATAAATTTCCGAGGGCATTTGGTGAGATGAGGGTAAAAATCTAGATTGCATGACAACCTTGGAATTTTATTGAACTTGTTATCAAACCCGGAATGACTTAGTATATTAATATCTTCTTACTCTTTTTTATCGTCTTCCAAAAGGGGTCCTGAGCAAGTACGAGCAAGCCTTCAACGAATGACTTATATTGAAGTTCTTGGATTCATGGCGCGTTTCCCGATGTGCACTTTTCAATATCGAAAACAGGTAAAAGTCACCGGCAGCCAAATCTGGCGAATATGGTGGCTGAGTGGTAGCTCAGTCATAATTATTCTAGGATGTGATCGTGGTGAAATATTCATAAAATTTTCAACCCGTCCGATCGTTTACGATCACATAGACCCCTCAAAACGGTCAAGTAGTCTTCCTCATTGACCGTTTTGGCTGAATGGAATGATTCCGCTCTGGAGCTACTGCTTAGAGATAGTAAAATGAAGTGATACATCGACGGCTTGAAAACGTCGGAGGAGCATATTCCAAGCAGAGGCCTTTGCTATATGTCGGTGCGTAGAGATAAACCTCCAACGCAACTATCGCAATGAACGTTTAGTCATACTCAGCGACAGTCAAGCGGCATTTAAAGCGATCTCTGAGTACGAGATTAAATCGCTACAGATGCAGGTGGTGTATAAAACGGTTGAACAGGCTATCAGATCGAATCAAGTGCACCTTATCTGTGTGCCCGGTCACAAAGGTATATAGGCGGGAATGAATTGGCTGATGAGCTCGCCCGCTCCGCAACATCCATCAACATGGTAGGACCTCAATCTTTCATTGCGGTTGGTCCCAAGGACGAAGGAAGGAGTGGGCAGGTAGGGGTATTGGCGACAACTTCAAGACATGCACCATGCCAAGTTGCTAATGGGTGGTAACAACCTTAGTAGGTTTCTAAGGGAAAAACTCAGGCTACTTGTCGTTTTCTACATTGGCTATTGCAAGCTCAAGAAGCACTTATATATATGTACATATAATATGGGCCTGGCTTCTTGTGCAAATTGCGGGTTGTGCGACATTGGAGCCTGAAACTACAGAACATTTGCTAATTGACTGCACAACAGTTTGTAGACACAGGTTAAAGCCCCTTGGATACATGTTTCCAAATAGGGATCACATCGCCTCAATAACGACTAGCGATATATTGGAATTAATCTTTATGCTGGGGTTAAGTAAGTAATTGTGACTTAGGAGAGGGCACAATAGACCTTAGCAATCTATCTATCGATCTGAACAAATTGATGGTAAACCACACCTTCGAAATGTATATCCCCTTGATCTTTGACCTTCTTGACATGTTTTTTTGAGTATGACCCGTTTTTGGAGCGTCATTCGCAAGATTGTTGGTCAGTTTCGTCGTCATATTTACAAACCCACATCTCATCGATAGAAGTGCTGCGTTTTATGAATGTTAACTGTGTTGTCAGGCATCTCTTTTTTGACCTCCATTCGACGTCGTTTTTGCAAAAGCTTTAAGTCTTTTGGTATCAGTCTAGCATGGACACGCTTCTTACCCATTAGCCAATTTGTGTTGAAAAGATGTTGAAATGTTTTGCTATTTTTCTGATTTTAACGCAACCATTTTCAAGCATTGCTTTTCTGACTTGTTCGATGTTATCGTCATTAAGAGAGTTGGATGGACGACAGCATGAGGCAAGTTCTCGATACACAACGGTCACTGTGTGCTTCGTGGCATTCAAAAACACTTCTGCAAATATTCAGCGATTCCACAGCAGTGATTCCATTGTGATCATATTTTGTTTATAGATCAGTTAGTCCACTTAATTAGGCACCTTTTTATCTATTCATCCATTTTGAAGTTCCCTACTTTTTTAAAGAAAAATCACAGAAACTTCAAATTTAGTTGGAAATATTTATTATCATTCGAAGGAACATTTTTTGGCATTTTATCTGCTTCCAATGTTGGCCGCGGCTACGGCTCAGATGGTCCATCCATTCAGTCCAATTTTCAAAGACTCCTTTGAGCACTTGGACTGGTAGCTGGCGAATGATACGCGCGATGTTTTGCTTCAAAGCTTTAATCGAAGCGGGCTTCTCCGCATAGACTTTAGACTTTACATATCCCCACAGGAAAATGTCTAACGATGTGATATCACACTATCTTGGCAGCTTATGTTCTTTGAATAAATCAATTGCATGATGCGATGTGTGGGAAGTGGCGCCATCTTGTTGAAACCAAATGTCACCGAGATCACGAGCTTCAATATCGGGCATCAAATAGTCGGCTATCATGGTGCGATAACGGTTATCATTGACGGATAATTCCATCGGCTCACAAACCACACACCAAACCGTTGGTTTTTCTAGCTGAAATGGCAGCTCTTAAACCTTTCAGGTTGTCTTTGTCTAAAATGCGGCAATTTTGCTTTTTGACATACCCATTAAACCAGAAATGAGCCTGACGATGAACAAAATGTGCCTCAAAAATGTCGGATCTTCTTGGGACTGTTCAAGAGCCCATAGAGCGAATGCGCCAAGTCGTTCCATACGTCAGTCCGAGTTGCTGCGCACGGCGCCGAATTGACTCTTCACGGCCTTCGAGTACACTCTCATCTACAGTAGCTATCTCAAAAAGGTTTCTTCATCATTTCGTGACAGTAGCCGATGCTTAGATCTACTGATAAAACAACATAGCCCAATAAATAGTCGAAAAAGTGAACTTGACCAGGCGAACCAGCTTTGAAGCAGACTGCTTTATTGGTCGAATGAAGGTAAGTAACAAGTGTTGACCCTACCTCCGTCGTATATCGGTGTTATCGTCGACTTTTGAGTTAAAGAAGTATTGGTATTTTTTAGTAAATTAAAGCAAAATTATTTGGAATTCAATAGTTTATCCCAATCTACTTTAATTCAGTTCTTCCTTGTAGCATTTTTAGCGTGTTCTAAAAGCTTTGTAATAAATTTTCCAAATCTAATTGCATATTGATTTTCAATGGATTCTCAGGGCAACATTGTCGAATATTTTAATGAGCACCTACGGCCTTTGCCAATTTATTTGAATGTATTTTTGTATTTCCAACATACGAGTATACATAAGCAACACAACAAAGTTACATGCTTATAAGACATGTTCATGTCTTATCTCATTGATCTCTCAGGTTTGAACGCTCACAAGAATCGATTCAACGGCAATTTCATTCAATGCAACTTAATTCAATTTTCATAGTGTCTTTAGCGGAATAGAAGACACTACCACACAGAAATATATTTGAAAGCAAGTCGTTGTGTATATGTATTATATGTATATAAGCATACATAGATATTTGTATAAATATGTATTCTACTTACTATATATTGATAGATATGTATGTTTATCTGATATGATGAGAATTTGCAATTTGCTTAAAGGTATCTGAGTGGCACAAAAGTGTTGCTGCTTGCGTATGTACATATTTATATGGATTTGTGACATGTATTTGTATAGAAACTTGTTGACAAACGGTTGTGCTTTAAACCCATGGCTTAAAGCATTGCAGTTTCAATTACCGATTTACCTGTAAAATTAGTGGACTTCTTTGTTTATTTAATTTTTAATGAAAGGTTGTTGCAAAATTAAATTAACCTAGAAAAAAGGATGGGTCTACAAAAATTACCACATATCCTGTGAATAAAACTAATAGGTCTGTGGCCTTTTGTCGCAGTGATGCAAAAGAACTTTCTTAAAAGTAATAAGATTGATTTTCTTCCGCCGCGACTATACCTCGGACTGACTGGATTCGGTAGAGGGCGTTCCTAGCTAACGAACGAGCGGCTGGTCAGTTGTTTCCGAGCACCTGGAGAGTCGCGACGTGTTTCTGTGAGAGGTTCAAGCGGAAAATGCAGCGTTCGTTAGAGCAGAGGTTGGCGATTAAATTCTGTGTGAAACTCGGTAAATCTGCGACAGAGGCGTTTGATATGATCAAGCAAGCTCACCTAGATGTTGCTTTAGCAAGAAGTGCTGTGTTTCAGTGACACCGGGCCTTTTGGGAAGGCCGGGAAGAGTTCGCTGACTGAGCTAGAAGACCTGCGACTTCGACAAACACCGACAATGTGACTCGTGTGCGCAAAGTTTTGAACTCAGACCGTCAATTAAGTATTTGTTTAAATGTCGAGATGTTAAATTAATCAATATCTGTGGTTTATGATATTGTGACGGAGCACTTGAACATGCTGAGAAGATCATTTGTAAGATACCCTAAGGATAACCACCAAGTTTTCTAAGCAAAAAACTGCAGTACGGCTGTTGGACTGGAGAAAATATCAGAATTCGTTATCAAATCTCTATTAAACTGCGCAAAGAGCGTTGATTTCCTGCACGACGTAAACTTCAGTTTGTATTAGGCGAGAGTCCGTCAGTGTAACCTAACCTAACCGAACACTTTTTGAATGCAGTGAACTCACTTTGACATGCTGAGCCGATTTAGCGATGCTCAGCTGCCCGTCCGCCTGGCTGTAAATGAGTTACTTGTATAGATCTGAAATTTTACACAAGTCATCTTATGCCCAAGAAACTAATCTTTTGTCGGGTCACAGATAAAGTATAAAGTCCATATCTCCTTAAGTGCTAAAGGTACAACAGCCAAATTTGCTCAGCGCAGATGCTATAAGAACTCCTACCGACATTGTGAAAATGGATGAAATCGGTATATAACCTCGCTCACTGCCCATATAACGGTACTGTTGAAAGCTACTAAAAGCGCAATAAATCTATAACTAATTACGGCAGAAACATTAAATTTTGCTTCCGAGATGGTATGAGGAGGCTTTATACGATCCGGTGTAAAAATTGGACGATGAACGTGGCATCATCAACTTTTTGTTGAAATCACATATCTCCGTACCCAATCAACCGATTTCGATTAAATTTAGTACGTGGCATTCTTCTCACATTCCTATGTCACAGTGTGAAATCGTACTACAACCACGCCTACTTCTCATATAACACAAATTTAAATTCCATTTGATTCTTTCACTTTCCAGTACACAAATCAAGAAGTAATTCATATAACGGTACACAATTTTGCACTAATGATTCCTTTAAAGTATGCCACCTTATGACCAAAACATTCCCAAACCCAAGCAAAACTGTTCAAGCGCCTAATAACGAATATGTGGGGCCCCAATATCTACAAATGAATTTTGACCGAAAATATCGGTCAATGTGTGAGCTATGCAATTGAAATTCAGACTGAATCCTTTCCTAACAATAGTATTTCTGTGTATCAAAAACGGGTTGAATCGGGTCAATACTTCCCTCAGCCCCCATATACATAAAATAAAGATTTTCGAACTTCCATGTGACTTTATGCTGGATATATCGAGTCAATGAGTTATTTCAATGAAAATTACAGACTCATTCTTACTTATAACAGTGTGTCATTGCGTCTAAAATGTATACGATTGGGCGAAAACTTGACCTATCCCCCATATAACTTTTGCCAGGATTTTCGAACTTCCGGCTGACTTTGCTCATACAAAAAAACATTTAATGAATTATAAATGTATTTTTATACAAAATTAACTGGAATTGCGGTTATTAAAAATTTTTCCTTAAATTGTTGCTGATAAAGGAGAAGAAGAGCGAGCTTCGCTTGGAGCTACTTTATGTTCATATACATTATTATGTATATATGCATTCTATATACATATGTATATGTATGTTTGTATGTATGCGTGTACACATTTTCACCACCAACACAAGCGAATCAGTGAATTTCCTTTAATTCGGCGTCCCACAAGCAAAGCAACTCGAACGTATGCATATGTATGTATGTCTGTGTGTGTGCGTTGATGAGATTTTTGTCTACGTTGATTCGCTCGGATACATGTGTCATATCTAAAATCTTATCTCAATGTTGCAGTTTAATTCGTTTAGAGATGCTCACACGCGCATTTATATACCCCTGTCTATGCATGTATGTATGTGAGTGTGTGTGTTTGTTAGCTACACCCACTAGCCGTGAACAATGCCAGGGCTGGCACAGGCCAGGCAAACACGATGGCAACAAGATGAGCAACAATAAAACCAGCGACAACCACATTGTTGATGTGATTTTTACGACAATTGCGATAAATGCGATATATTTATTTTCGTTGCTTCCACCGATTTGACGGCGAACGACAAACACCGGCAACAGCCAGCGCACCCTCCCACACACCGAACCACACATACATACATATGTGTGTGTATGTTTATATGCTTGCATGTGGCGGCACATTTCCACTATTTTTCAGCTGTAATTTGATTTCAACTCCCCCCACCTCACTGCTGGCATGAAGTGAGCAACGTCGCTGATGCTCAAAGCATTCAACTGACAACCCTGGCAGCAGCGCTAACAAATGCGCACAAATACCGCAAATCCTTTGGATTTGTACGATGCCAACTCGTGTGGAGGGTGCTGTCGTTACACGCACACTCACACATACACATACATGCACATGCACATGTAACTAAGTAAGACCCCGCTTCATTTGACGCGTGCTACAGCAAAAGTCGTCGACGCTCCCCTCCCGCGCGTTAATCCTGAGCGCTTGCACTGCCGCAAACGCACCCCGCCCCCCCAACAACTCAACCGTGGAGCTGCGCATCTCAAGAGCCATTCAAGGAGTTGACATTTGTTATGTATAAGTCGGTGATAAGCAAATGTTAATTTTGGCCATTTAATTGGTGGCTGCAAAGTCACTTTTTACACTTTGTTGTACGCGTTTGTTTGTTGTATTGTGCTGTTGTTGTGATTTGTTGGTAGCTGCGTGCGGTTTATAACTTTATAACTTTAGGGTTATAATGTTTATTGCCAGCAATTAAGCATTTAATTATTTTCATAATTTTTTTCTTACTTTGGCTTAGGGTTTGAAATGTTTGATTGCCGTTAGTTTAGGAAGAATAACCTCGTAGGAAAATTGAAGCGTTAAATCCGGCAAAAATTTAGTTAGGAACTTCTAAGCACTGGACGAACGAAATATTTAAATACAGATAATCGAACAAGAGAACTCCTTTCAGAAGCACTAAAAATTACTAGAATAAGTTAAATCGGAGATATTTGCAACACTTTTCAAAATTTCTTTATTAACACAACATGCTTCATAGAGTATAAAAGTGCACAGGTTTGACGACCTAACGAACCACGTTCAGGACGGCCATCAACATGGACTGGTGATCAGAACGCCAATAAAATAAAAGAATTGGTGCTTAAGAATCGACGATTAACAGTCAGAGATCTTACTGGCATCGTTGGAATATCGGCAGGATCAGCGAAAACCATTTTGAAAGATCATTTGGCCCTAAGAATAATGAAAGCACGATTGATTCCAAAATCACTCATTTTTTTCGAAAAACAGCGTTGCTTTATTGTCTGTGAAACAATGCTTTCTGACTTCCGGAATGTCATGAAACCTATTATTACTGGCTGTGAGTCTTGGATCTATGCTTGCAATCCGGAAATAGATGATCAGTCGGCCGAATATCGTGGCAAAGGTGAGCCGAGCCGAAAAACCACGTCAAAGCAGGTCAAAAATCAAGGTTATGTTGAAAGATTTCTGCGATATTCGAGGTGTGACGAGGTGGACGTCGAATTCCTTCCGACCGGCCAAACTGTCAATATGTAATACTATACAAAAGTCAACCAAGGTCTCTTTTGCGACATACTGTATGACTGTTAAAAAAAAAACAACAAAAAATTAATATTTTTCAAAAGTTATATTTTTTATTCAAAGTAGTTTCCTTGTGCTTCGATACAGCTTTTTTCGGAGATGGCTTCGGTCCTCACGACCTTATTGGAATCGCTTAAACCACTCATGCACATTACTACGGGATAGGCACTGATCACCATAAACTTTTTTCATCATTTGAAATGTTTCAGTAAACGTTTTCCCAAGTTTAAAACAAAATTTAATATTTGCTCTTTGTCCAAAATGCATTTTACGACCGATGACCAAAAGCTGCTGTCACTTTTTGATCGATAACATCGATTCTAGTCATCCAATTGTCTTAAATTTTTTACGAAATGTAAACAAGAGATCAAACTTTTTATTTCATATACCCACCAATAGGTGTCGCCACCAGAAACAGTTATATTTAAAAAGTTCTGTTTCTTTTGCGACAGACCTTGTAGATACTGGGGTCCACATATTCGGTAGGGGCTTGAACAGTTTAAGATGGATTTGAGCATTTTTTGGTCATAAGGTGTCGTACTTTAAAGGAATTTTTTGTGCAAAATTGTATCCCGTTATATTAATTGCTTTTTGATTTGTGTACCGGAAAGTGAAAGAATCAAGTGGAATTTAAAAGTTTGCTATAGGTGGCGGTAGAACCAGAAAATTTAGTTGTTTTAGCTTAAGTGGTTTAGGAGATATCTACATTAAACTTGTTAGAGGGTGGGACCAACCCCACTTTTTATAACAATTTTGTCAATTGTCAATTAAGTCAGAATTTTATATCTAAATTGTCCGATTACGCCCAACTACAAACTCATATCTTTCTTTTTACTAAGAAATCCACGTACCAAGTTTCATTGAGCTCTTTCAATTTTTACTCAATTTACAGCTTGCACGGACGGACCGACAGCCGGGCAGACAGACAGTCAACTGGATTTTAAATTTGTCGACATCCTGCTCATTTATATACATACATATACATATATATAACCCTATATCCATCTCGCTTAGTTTTAGTTGAAACGTACAACCGTTAGATGAACAAAACTACAAGTATGTACATATATTACTCTGTAGCAAGCGGTGGCAAGAGTATAAAAAGAATTGGCTTGGTATATTAAGATTGCTGCGAAGTTTGTAACACCAAAGAGGAAATGTAGGGGACCCTATAGAATGTATACCTGCATACATATGTATGTATTACTATATGATAATTTTCTTTACATAATGTTCAAGTGCCAATGGGACAAAGAACCGTTCGAAGTAATGAAAATATTGCTGCTGTACAGGCATGTGTGGCTGAAGACTGCAATTCGTCGATTCCAAAATGATTCGGGCTTGCATCTGTATAAAATTGTTTTCACTAAAAAACTAAGCCCATTGGACCGGTGGAAACTTCGTGAATTTGCTGATTTTGCCTTGGAACAACTTGAAAACGATAACGATTTTTTTTGAAAATCATGATCTATGATGACGCTCACTTTTACCAGAGTGGTGTGGTAAATAAACAAAACTAACGATTCTGGTGCGAAGAAAATCCACAAATTATTGATAGTTTGGTGTGGTTTTTGGTCTGGTGGAATCATCGGTCCGTTCTTCATTCGAAATGAAGCTGGTAACAAGGTTACTGCCAATAAAAAGCGGTGTAGATCGATGAAAACCAACTTTTTATGGCCGCAGTTGGAAGAAGCTGATCTTGACAATATGTGGTTTTTACAAAACGGGCACAGCCGACACGTGCAACAACCAAATTATTGCGATAAAAGTTTGTAGATTCGATTATTTCAAGAAAGAAAGAAGACATTGAATGGCATCCAAGAAGTTGTGATTTAACTTAGACTACTTATTGTGAGGTTATTTGCAGTCATAGGTCTTTAGTAAAAAACCAGACTCTCTTCAAGCTTAAGAAGTCAATATTGAACGTACTATTCATGACATATGTTTTGATTTATTGGAAAAAGTACTCAAAAATGGTTTACTAAATATTCATAACTTAATTGTATTGATTGTAATTCACATTAAATAAAAGATACATAAATTTCTTTAACAATTAGTGTACTTTTTTTTAGAAATCATATCACTCTTATTGGAAACGCTGTATATATAAATATCGTGTTACATGCTCTTGAATACGTAAAAATTATTAGTTATTAGTTGAATAGTTATACCAAAAGATCTTTAGTGCAATGGTTACTCACGCAGCTTAAGAGAGTAATGGCTGAATAAAGCTCCAAATGCCAAAGCAAAGGCGAATATTTAATAGCAGCTTTGGTGTGAAAGAAATTTATTGTGGCATTATTATGTCTTCGATTTTCGATTGCTCTTGATCACAATAAACATGCACCGACATCGCATTGCCCATGACACTTCTTTAGCTGTTTTTCCTTTTGTATACAGCGATTTAGTGTTTTGTGCCGGATTGTTTCCAAGTATTTTGTGTCTATTTCTGGTTGCTGGTCCCTTACTTCTAGTGTTGTCATAGTACATATCTGCTTCCTTATCTGCCAGTTGGTAATTGATTCATCTGTTCTGAACTATTTGCTTAAAATGAGTAGAGAGCTTTCTTTTGTTCGTTCCTACTGAGCTACCTAGTACTTCCGTTTGAAAGTTGATGTCTGAATTTGGCAGTTTGATATTAGATCATTGAAGCATATACCCGCCCTATTACGCAGTCCATTTTGGAACCGTATATAGAGGTTGTATTATTCTCCCATACTAAACCTAATCTCCAATCACATTTAAAGGGTATTCTCACCCGAAAGTGACTAGAGACTGAAATCTAACCTTGGAAGATCTGATTTACTTAAAGTTTAGTTTGTTCAGAATGACGCCGATAATCATTACTGTTCCAACCTTTTGATTCCTTATCCTTAGAGCAGCAGTTAGCTACTTTCCAATAAAAAGCGTCTGAGGGCATTAGATGCTTATATGAGAGTGAACTAAATTTACGTAGAGCGCAGAAAGGGCTTTGAGTATCATTACTTTATCATAAAGATTTTTTATATGCTTTTTTAATTTTTTTTGCTTTCTTTCATAACACAAATCTCAAACCAAATATGCAACAAACGCGATATAACGTTGAATATCCTTGCAATTGTAATCTAAAAGTCAAGCAAAGAGATAAACTCTAATGCTGATATGTATGTATATAAATGATTATGTGTGTGTGCTACTATGTTTGTATGCAACATTGGTGGGTGCGGATTAGGTTCACTTACATCAACATTCACCGAAGATATATCTCAAGATACAAAGTAAGCAATTGTATCTACGGCGAACGACATTAAAATAAATATACTTACACATATGTGTGTGTATGTAATATATACATATGTGTGTGAGAGCGTTCAAAGATAAAGAGATATGTGGCACAAACACCGCCACGCTTTCATACACGCATGTCGTGGCCCCCAGCCCACTTTCGGAGGTGAAATCAAATGTCAGATCAACGAAAAGGAGGGAAATAAAAATAATAATAATAATAAAATGTTGAGAAGAAACATAAAAATGTAACAAAAATAAAGGCAAATAAAAGCGAACATAAAATAAATGCAAGCAGAAGCAATAACAAAGACGCTGACTGTGGCAGCGAGAGAAGCGGTGGCAGAAGAAGAAGAAGAGTGGCAGCAAGTGCAGCAGTAGGAGCCAGAGCAAAGCTAACTGCCATGAAAATAAAAGAAAGCATCAGAATAAAATAAAGAAAAAATGGCGTAAAGTCAAGTTGCACACATGCACACGCACACACATAGAACAACAAAAGCACATACAGCAACAACAGCGCAGTTGCAAATGCACACACATACATGCTGCCAACAATACACATGCGCGCTAACACGCATTCTTGGTCACAAACACACACACACACATAGGTACATATTTCAACAGAGAGAGCTCGTATATTATCATAAAGCAGGGGATGCGCAAAGTCGGGTCGTAAATCTTTCCGATAACATTTTATGCGAAACATTTCTTTTCGTTCCCGGGGGAAGTTATGGTACGAACAAACGGCAGCGCGCCGAGCGGCAGCGGTGCGGGTGGTGATGGGGGCGGCTGGACGAGCAAACGCACTAGAAGGCTCGCCGCTTTGGCCAGGAGGGTGTGGGGGCCGAGGTCGCGCGCATCCTTAACCACCTTCAGCGGCCATTCACAAACACACACACGCACATATGTATATACATGCATGTATTTGTGAGCTCAACAATGTTGTTTTGTTTCAAGCGCTCCACATTCACCCGCTCATCTGCCCCACGGACACAGCTTCACTACACAGAAATTTATTTATTTTTCCTTTTCGTGTGAAACCTTTTTCTTTCCTTTTATTTACAATATTTGGCGCTGCGCTTGGTACGCTCGGCGCGTATTGTAGGCGTTGGGGTGCGTTGGGGTTCTTAACATTGTTGTGTCGCCGTGCGCTTGACTATGTGTATGGGTGTGTGTGTTGGGGGAAGCGAAGACGAATGGATTGTTTGCTGCTTCCTTTCGAGTTTTGAAGAATTTATGTGCCCGGCAGATGTATCTCGCATTTCTGTGTTACGTTGTTGTTGTTTTTGTTGTTGCTATTGTGGCAAGGAAGATGTGCTGATTTAAAGCGCCGATAGAGGCTTCAGAACGTTTAATTTACAGTTATATTTTATGTATGAGTAGTGTTAGGGGAAACAAAATTGTAGTAGATTTACGTATATATATTTATACCCTGAACAGGGTATATTAAGTTTGCCAGGAAGTTTGTAGTACCCAGAAGGAAGCGTCGGTGACCCTAAAAAGTATATATTTAAATGATCAATATGTTGAGCAGAGTCGATTTAGCCATGTCCGTCTGTCTGTCTCTTCGTCTGTCCGTCCGTCTGTCTGTCTGTATATATACGAACTAATCCCTCAGTTTTTAAAATATCGTTTTGAAATTTTCCAAACGTCATTTTCTTTTCAAGAAGCTGCTCATTTGTCGGAACTGCCGATATCGGACCTCTATAACATATAGCTGCCATACAAACTGAACGATCGGAATCACGCTCTTGTATGGAAAACTTTTGCATTTGACAAGATATATTCACGAAATTTGGTATGGATTATTTTCTAAGGCAACAATGTAATCTCCGAAGAAATTGTTCACATCGGATTACTATAGCATATAGCTTACATACAAACTGAACGATTGGAGTCAAATGCTTGCATTGGAGACTTTTTCAGTTAACGAGATATATTCTGCAAATTAATTTTTTGTAAAAATGTCTGCACAAAATCCAATTTTCAGTTTTTTTCCTTCGTCCAATATCCAAGTTAAGATTTTAACTAAAACACGTATTTTTATCACTTAAGATGATCTTGTAAGGAGTTAGCCTGCTAATGCGGGCACATATTTTCTCCGAGGGGTCGACGGAAATAGCGTCACAATTCATTATTAATGTAAATATTTTTTCCAAAAATTTCAGAATTTCTTTGTTAATACTGTATCTTTGTAACAATAAAGAATTCTAGTAAAATATTTAATTTTTTATATGGGGAAAAAATTGTTGTAAAAAGCTGTTTTTTACCCGATTGTTGTCAAAATTTTTTGAAATAATCGAATCTATAAACTTTTCTCGCAATAATTTGGTTGTTGCACGTGTCGGCTGTGCCCGTTTTGTTGGAACCAGATATTGTCAAGATCAACTTATTCCAATTGCGGCCATAAAAAGTTGGTTATCATCGATCTACACCGCTCTCCATTGACAGTAACGTTGTTACCAGCTTCATTTTGAAAGAAGAACGGACCGGTGATTCCACCAGACTAAAAACCACAACAGTCAACCAGAATCTACTGTTTTGTTTATTTACCACACCACACAGATGAATGTGAGCCTCAACGGAGAAGATGATATTCTAAAAAACATCGTTATCGTTTCAAGTTGTTCCAAGACAAAATCAACAAATTCACGTTCGCGGTCTAATGTCTTTAGTTCTTGAGTGAGAATAATTTTATACGGATGAAAGACCAAATCTTTCCTCAATATCCGCCGGATCCAAGGGGGGAGGTGCTGCGGAGAATGAAAAGTTCTCCCTCGACGAACAAAAAGCGGCTACGCTGGCTAGGTCATGCCGTACGTATGGACGAAAACACTCCAGCACTGATAGTTTTCGACGCAAAACCCGCCTGAGAAAGCAGAGGGAGAAGAAGACCTCCACTCCGTTGGAAACACCAGGTGGAGAAGGACCTGGCTTCGCTAGGAATATCCAATTGGCGCCACGTAGCGAAAAGGAAGAGCGACTAGCGCGTTGTTTTTTACTCGGCTATAACCACCTAAGCGGTGTCTACGCAGTTTTCAGCGAAGATGTCTATAGATGGCAGTTTCAGCACTATTTCGAGAGCCACCTTTGGGGTTGTTGTTAGAGCTCTCGTTATGTATGGTATAGTGTAGCGAACCGCTGAACACTTTCCATTGGCTTCCGGTCGGTATATTTCCGTATGACTGTCCATCATACTACTGCACCGTAGAACAAAATTGACCTTACAAACTACACAAGAGCTGTCATAAATTGGACTCTATGAATGGACCACCTGAGACGCAGCCGCGGCCAACATTTGAAAGAGATAATCTTTAAAAAAGAAAGGTGAAAGAATGTTTTTTCGAATGATAATGAACATTTCCAATTAAATTTGAAGTCTCTGTTGATTTTTCATTAAAAAAATTATGGAACCTCGAAATGGATCACACTTTGCATATGCGATTTTATTGAATTGAATAGCCTTTACTTGCTTGCAACAAGAATTCTGACATATGCCAAATCCACAATTAACTTGCCACATTGTCTTTACCTAATTTCAACAATTGCATGCAACAATACAACAACAAGCTGAACATTTGATCATTTTAACATTCGACATTTCGCATAAATTGTGTAAGCAATTGCGCAATAAAACTGCAATTTTCATTGGACAACACAAAAACAAAACGGATTCACACAGATCGGCCAGAGGGATGCAACTATCGCCGCACTATCAACGCACGAGCCGGCCTTGCCGAAGAGTGATTTGAACATGTGGTTTTATGACTCAATTAGAGTGGTAATTTGAGGCTCGGCGACACTGCATTGAAACCGCAAATTTACTCACCGAAATCAATTTTCGAACAAGTTAATTTGTGGCGACTTCACCAAGCAAAAACAAAGCAATAACAATAACAATAAATCTATCACATTGGTTTTGGTTTCGATGCAACCTGCTGGTGCAACAACGGTAATTATAGTGGTTGAGTGGCGCGAGAACACTTGACAGCATCCGAAAGCGCAATCTTCAATGGATTAAACCAAAATTACCCTTGCCACATACAACTAAACATATAATCATGTGCGATACAAATGAACCTATGTATGTTTGTGTGTGTGTGTGTGTACTCATTTAACTGTGCTTTCATATAAATATTGTACAATTGCTCAACAGGATTGCCGCCTTTTGGGAGGGTTCTGCTTGCCACCGTTTGTTGCACTTCGCTGGTGCTTGGTGGCAGGGCGCTGGTTCTGTCGCACTGTGTTGCTGGTGGCAGCTCGACAAGAGTAATTGCCGCAATAAAATAAATGTGACAAGTGCAAGTGAAAATATTCAATGCGATTGCTGTTCTGCGATTATGCAGTGCCATTTTCATTTGCTATGTTGTTATTGTCGTTTTTTGTTGTTGCGGTGTTAGTGATTTGCTGTTGTTACTCTTGTCAGCTGCCTATTCCCTGCTGATTGTCATTTCGATTGCGATATTGTGATTGCGCTTCTGTGGCTCGTGTATGTGTGGTCTCTAAACTCCACTTAGAGACAGCAGGGCCTTGAACGAAGACCAGTGTTCGGATACAGTGTGTGGAAAATTCTAAAAATAAAATATTCTTTTATTAACTTTGGCTTGAAGTTGCATGTGGGTCTTGTGAATTCTATTTACTTTAAAAAAAGTTTCTTTGAAACCAATTTGAAGATTCAAAACCGCCTCCGAAAACCTCGTGGCTCTTATAAGAAGGGAGAGATATTGCCTTCGCGTGTATGAAAATGGAAACTATCCTTCACCATTCTATATTTGAAAAGAAAATAACAAAGCACACGATGATATCAGGTCCCTATGAACCGACTATGACTTTTTAATATTTTCAATGATATTCTCTTTTCCTATGAATGTTTTTAAAGATCACACAACCAAACAATATAAATTGAACTACAATGAGCGTTCCAAAGTAAAAAGGACTTTACAAAAAATCAGAACAAAATTTTTTTTTCGGCAAAATCAATTATTTGATTCAAAATAGTCTCCTTCTGCTTCAATACAGCTTTTTGCACGGTTCAAAAGCACGTCGAACGAGTGTTTTGGCTCGTTGGCCGGTATGGCCGCCAGTATGCCGGTGCAAGCCTTTTGAATGGTCTTTACGTCTGCATAACGCTTTCCTTTCATGGGCAAATCCATTTTTCCGAAAAGGAAGAAGTCGCACGGTGCCATATCAGGTGAATTTCGTAATTTCGTATCAGGTGGTCAAAATGCGATAAATCAATGTTTTGGAGAGGTTCAACTCCATTTCCATGAATTTCAATCATGATTTCGGCTGATTTTTGATGAATTCACGCACAGTTTCTATATAATTTCCGGTGATCACGGATTTTAATTGGCCCACATGTTGGTCGTCATTTTTGTCCTCACGACCACTTTGAAAACGTTGAAACAATCATCGTCATAAACTGAGTATATGAGAAATTCCCAGTAGAAGCAATCTGAAGTCCTGCGCAACTTTGATTGATAACTTGGATCACTGCATGGGGGAAACTTAGCTGGAACTTCCATCTCTGCGGACATACCTGAGAGAAATATGAGAATGCGGAGAGTGGAGATATGAACTTGCTAGAAAGAATGTCCTCAGCTCAATTACGGTACTGTTTTTGGTAAACAATAAAAGCAGTTGCAAACTTCCAGATAATTTCTGGCCTAAAGTGGCATTTAAGAGCTCCAATAAACTACTGGCTTTTAGCAAGGTCATCTCGTCGTCAGGTGCGTCTGACAAAGCACTGTCCAATAAGCTAACAAGCGACGATATTACATATCTTGTCGAACGCAAATTGCCAAAACGATATAAGAAGATTTAGGTGAGCAATTCTTTCTCAACTCTCTAGGTTTTAGTAGACTGCGGTTGTGCAGATACACTTTCGGTGAAGTTTCTGGGATTGATATAAGGGAAGGAAGCGCAAACTGCTGGTAGCCCCAAAGTACTTCGCCGTTCTACAAGGGTCTATTGATCCAGATCTGGGAGTTTTGAGAAAGACAGAGAACCGGTATTCACTACAGTGCAAGTGAGAGCCTGCGTTACCATTCTAGCATCTGCTTTACTATTAAATATAACCTGAGTCACTATAGAACAAAATGTTAACGTAGAACCCTTTGAATTGGTTCTCTTGTAAACATATTTGAGAATAGACTTTTTGTAGATTTTGGAAAAGGTGAAGGAAGAAAGGAAGAGGTAGGGAAGCTTAAAATCATTCCATTATATTAAGCAAAAGCTTAATACTAAATACTTTTCGAAGAAAAGATGCCGATATTTCAAAAATAAGAGCAATGAAAATAATAACCAATCATTCACTTTAGAACAGATTAGATCGCCGAACCTCTAGTCCCTTCCAGAAATAAAACATATATCCGAAAACTTCATTTCCATCAACGGAGCAGGTTCTTAAGGAGAAAATGACGATTGCAAAATTTCAGGAGTGGAGATCTTCTTGTTCCTCTGCTTCCCCATTGGGTACTGCGTCGAATACTCTCAGAGCTGGAGTATTTTCATCCATACGGATGACATGACCTAGCCAGCGTAGCCGCTGTCTCTTAATTCACTGAGCTATGACAATATCGTCGTATATCTTGTACAGCTAATCGTTTCAGCGACTGCGATATTCGCCGTTGTCAATGCGCAAAGGACCATAAATCTTCCGCTGCTGGTTAGTTGGGGATTTTCCAGGCCTAAATTCACACGGATACTGTTCAATCAGTTTGTTGACGGTGGGCTTTAATATTTCACACAATACGCTCGATAGAGGAGGAGTATGGAGACATGTGCAAAAGCTTACGCAAGTGAGGAAAGTTCTCTAAACGCAATTCACTTGGGAGTGGCCAGAAACAATCCATTTTACGTAGGCTCAAGCAGCTCACGGCTTCCGGGCTTAGACCAAGTATCCTCTGTATGAAGGTGAGCTAAAGTGAGAAGGCGAAAGATCTCCTCGCTGGGCTTGGGACCCGTCATGTAAAAAACCCTACTAATGAAAAGGAAACAACGGCCTCGGATAAGTGATCCCTCATTTGATGACGACCCCTGCAAACGTCTTCAGTCAAGTTAAAAAGCTTCTTACTTCTCTGCGGATTCAGAATCAGAGTAAGTGAGACCGAAACCGCAAGTCTTTACATAGCAAATATTTTAACCATAAACTTTTCAAGGAATTTTTCTGCCTAAAAATAGGTCAAATTGGACCCGAAGACCTCATGAAGGTTAAACTAATGACTAGCCACAAGCGCTTCCTTATTAGAATCAAGCTCATTATTTTTAATTAGAACCACTAAAAAATGCAACAAGCTTCTGTTAACACTGTCTGTTGTAGCAATTGGTGAGCTTGTGCCGTGCAACATATTTGTCACTCGCAGATGCAGCGATATCGCCGTCGGCCAGGACATGTGTGACCACCAGCACGCATGCAATTATCGCTCGGGTGGCACAGCGCGACGATTCCAATGAATTCCATGGGGATGCGTGTGTAGTCCACGCATCACTTATACAATGCGCTCGCCACAATTTGTGGCACATATCGGGGAAAATTAGTTATGCCACAGCATGCGTGGCGCGATACATTGTGCATGAGTGAGTGAGTGTGAGAGACTGTGTTGCAAGGTGTGTGTGTTGTTGTTGCTGTACATACAATTCCACAAAGGCAATCAATATGATATGTGAAAAATTATTTCGATTTCGATTTCAATAATTAATTCACCGCAATCAATGCATACACACCTACTTCGGCTACTTACGATCGCTGCACAGAGACAAATCGTTGCCGCTCCGAGCATTGGACTGCCCAGGCGTGAGTGACTAACTGCCTAACTGAATTATAAGCGATTGACTTTGTGGCAACACATAACTGATAATCTAACTACAAACACATAAACATTGCATGTGTGTGTGCGCCACGTACGCGTGGTTCGTGTGATAAATGATCGTTTTTACGGTCGCTCGCGCTTCGCTCCCGCCAGTGGCTCATTTCTACACACACACATATTACATACATATGTGAGTGCCTAGTTTTCTGCCTTTTCCGTTTTAATTGTTTTTGTATACTCACTCGTTGTTGTTGTTGTTGTTGTTGTTATGTTGTGTTTCTTTGTGGCTACTGATTTTTATCCCGCGGAATGCGTTGCATCTCCGACGTGTTGTCGATCATTTTAACTGCTTCGTTGCCGCGTGATTGACAGCCCCAACTGTCGGCCTGCCCGCGCCTCAACACTCCCCCTCACGCGCCCCCCATCTTGTTGGCATTTGATTTTTCTTCATTTGCTGCTTTGTTGTTGCTGATGAACGTTTCTGATTTCTGATTATTGTGTTACTACTTTTTATTATATCTCAGCATGTTGTTATTTATTGTTGTTGTTGTGATTCTCTTCATCTTCATTTTGTTGATTGTCACTTTGTGGTGGCAAACAGCTTCTGTTCGGCAGTAGACTTATTGTTTGTCGCGAGATAAGCTCGAAAAAGGGCGGAAACTCTGCCGCAACACACAAGTGTGTGTGTGTGTTTACATGTGAGCTTGCGGTAGATATCTTGTTCGTGTCTGAATGTGATATAAATGTACATATATAGTTCAGCAAGCAAGTTCATTCATTATTAAAAAAATACCTGTAAATCACATATATGGTATACACACACACATACATATATACATATCTTTATGTTCATAGTTCTATAAATCATTTTAGTTGCGCCTGTTTTTATCCATTTAATAATAAACTTACAACAAAAGTATTCATGCATCCATATTTTGGACGTTTATGGCTATAAAGTGATTTTTAGATGAGACTTGTCTCAGATCTTGACTGGCTGACAGCATGTACTTTAAACTCAACAAAAGTGTGTGGGGCTGTTGTTGCTGTTGTAGCAACCTTGCTGAAGTAATTTCGAGGTATGGTGCCGAGCTGACAGTCCTTGGTCGAATAAAAATCTGGAACCGTTCCGGTTACTTAGACCCGACTGTCGTCGGAACGGAAAGTGTGGTGCTATTTGTTGTTGGTTTTTGGCCCACTTAAAGTCATTTATTATACCTAGTTATTTAAAAAAGAAAGACCGGTCATTTTCCAAATAAAAACTTAATTTTGGTCGTCAGTTTGTATGGCAGCTTTATAATACATCCATTGAAACGTCCCGGCCTACCTTAGTAAAATAGATTAATTATTTTTTTTTTTCATTCAACATAGTTTTCTTCAAGGGTGATACACTGATTGTAGCGATCCTGCAACTTTTCTCCTATACCACCATTTTTGTAGTGCGATTTGTCTTTTGCTTCAAAATATTCCTCAGTTTCGACGAACATTTCTTCTCAGCGAGCATACTTTTGAGATCTGAGAACAGAAAATAGTCGTTGGGGGCGAGATCAGAAAACTACGGTAAATACTTAAGCAATTCGGAGCCCAATTCATGGATTTTTTTCGGCCGGTCTACGCCGACTTCGTCCTTTCAATGGTCCAATAATGTTATAGCTGTTGTTGATTGTTCGTCTTTTCAAGGTAATCCAAATAAATTTATTTCATGCGCTTCAAAATACGAAACGCCATAACCTTGCCAGCCGACTGTAGCGTTTTTCTACGCTTTGGAGCGGGTTCATCGTGTGCAGTCCACTCGGATGACTGTCGATTAGACTTCGTATTAAAATGTTGGAGCCATGTTTCATCTAGTGTCACAATTCAACGCAAGAAGTCGAGTTTATAACGCTTGAACATCTCCAAACACTGCTCCCAATCATCAACTCATCCTTGGCTCGCACGCCACCCACAGCGCTTTCTCATACCCAAATATTCGCGAATGATATGATGTATATAATAAGTTGATATCTTTAGGGTCTATCTCGAACAACTTCACTTTACGGGCATCCGAGAATATTTTGGGGACTTTTTGATATTTTCGTTGCTTGACGTCTTTTGGACGTTTCGTCATCCTCGCTGCTTAATCCTCCTTGTTCAAACTGAACAAACCACTTTTCATCGGTCGATTTCCCTGATGCAGAGTCCAAATAATGTTGATAAATCCAAATCTTGGCTTTTGCTGTATTTTTCCCCCAAAAAGAAGTTCTTTATTACCACACGAAATTTCTTTTTATCGACCTTTTTTCACAACAACCAAAGTTGAGGGTGTACACGAAGAACGTGGAGAGTCGATTCGGCGCCGTTTGCAGCAACTCGGACTAACGTATGGACTTGGCTGTGAGAACGTTGAGATGGGGGGCCTCGATGGACAACCATCGTTGCTCAATACATGAAGTAGTGGGGCTCCCACGAAGCCGAACGAATAGATAGGAGGACCGACTGTGGTATTGGATGGGTTGCTACAGTTGCTATATTCCTTTAATGCGATTGTGGGATTGGATGGATGACTTTCAGTGGCTGAAAGGATTGCTACAGTTTCTATATTCCTTCAATGCTGCCATAAAGCTCATTTTCTTCTTTCCTGCTAGGAAGTCGTTTAGACATATGTAGTTCAATCAAAATGAGCTCGTTTGCTACAAAAATCTGAACGGAACTCCAACCAAGTTTCTTTAGAAGAGGCCTCATTGTTCAAGTTCTTATCCCCTAGAGCTGTGTTTATAGTAATATAAGCAAGAGGAGCACCTTAAGCGGCTGCTTATTGCCAATTTTGTTGCAGCTCTTGTTACCCACATACCTTCAGAAATGACTGACGCACACAATTAATTGTTGCACGTTGCAAAATATGACAGTGAAATTAATAAAATGACACAAATACATATTTACAATAAAGAATCTGCATATTTGCTCGCCAAAGTGTGTATGTTTGTACATATTTACACAGCAAGCAGACACCTTACAACTTATTGCAGCAGACGCAAAGTATCAATGCAACAAATGATGGACCTGCTCAGCAGCTGGCAGCCTGCAGCTGGCAATTGCAGCGTTGCCAACGAAGATGCCGAAGATATGCTTGTGGACAGAATTCCGCTACTGGACTTGAGTTCAGACTGCCGAGGCGTTCGACCAACAGCTTGACAAATGATTAACTATGAAATGCGAGTAGTTGCAACGGAAAATAACAAGCGGTACTTATGCAGCGCGGTGAAAAGCGGAATCACAACTAAAAAGTATGTAAGAATTGAAATTTTTTAATAAAATTAAATAAAACTGAAGTTCAACTGATGATAAATAGTGCAGCATTGTTATTTGTTTTTATTATAAACACTGTTTTACAACAACAAAAGCAATTCCCTATATTTGTAGTTCGTTTGCCGAAGTCAAATGTTCATTTGGTGAAGTCGTGGTCTTGCCATGTGTTCATTTGGTGGTCATGTGACCGCTTACCGCTCTCCACGCGCATTGGTTGGCTGCTTTTCGTTGCAAATCACGATGTGGCAGCGTCATAATTCAACTGCAGTTGACATTTTTATGGCAAATATTTTATTTATTTTTGCCTTTTTATGCTCTTGTATTTTATGCTGATACACATTTTAATACTTTGTGCCCTCGAAAATGTTTTTCATTATATTTTATTTGTGCGTTTTGTTTTACCTTTCTTTGTATTTGGTTTTTTTGTTTTTTCAGCGCCACATTGCCTGAGTGCTCTTTGTCCTTTCGCTCCTGCGAGGCAATTAAAAGAACAAACATTAATCCTTTATATAATATCCTGTATTGCGGCGAGTGAGTGGGGGAGGAGTCCTTTTTGCTCTTTTGCTTGGTTTGTTGCACAGTCATAAAAATGGCAGTTAGCAATAAAAAAGTGGAGAGAAATGTTTTATGTGGGCGAGGCGGCGGATTTTCGACAGAGCGGTAACAGTTTACTGTACAGTTATGTGTGCATAGACCATAAATATGTATCTATGGCAAAATAATGACCATTTTGATCACAAAATCGGTATTTTTAATTTATTGTTATTTTTAAATAGGTGGCAACTTTATAGCCACATTCATAAGTAGCAATCATTTTGTAGCGTTTTAGAATTTGTAAATGGTTCACCTGCTGGCATCAAGGTATACTGCTCCGGAGCACAGTCGCCGTCAATGAGATGAGGCTATAGCGGATATACTCACTTTCAGTTTACTGTGTGCTCAAGACTAGTCAATGAGTGTTCGGCATCATTACCAATGGCAGCAAGTTACTTCGTTATACGCTTTGTAAGGAAACCCAGGGAACTGCATAAATAGTATACTTGTTAGGTTAGGTTAAAAAAGGTCGGTCCTTTTACAATATCCCAAAAGGGATCTCAGGGATTTGCTGTAGCGACTGAAGGTTTGGCTAAATCTTCTGTCTAAGGTCACCCGAGATCCGTAGTTCCAGTGCTAGAATACACGAGGACAACGGAGACCCAACTCGATTCCATTCCGATATGAGCAGGGCAAGGCTGTCATCGGATAAGCAGCCAGCGAATCCGCTATGAGAAGATACCCAAACGTGTCTGGGCTATTTCCAATCATTAAAGGTGTCACGAAAGGCATTCTCCGGAATAGCCTTGAGAGCCAAGGTGTATGCTGCTTGGATCCCCTCCGTTGCCTCAAAATGCTTGCCTATCGTTGGCCTTTTCAGGCAAGGAATCAAAAACATTGGAATACCGGCTTTGGTTAAGTAGCTGTTTATAAGAAAGGCGGTGTGACCCGGGGCGTTGTCGTGATACAACTTCCAATCGGCTGCGATGTCTTGTCGGACCCGATTGACCCTTCGTTTGAGCCTCTAGAGGACTTCCACGTAAAACAAACCGCGTTGACAGTTTATCCTGGAGTAACAAATTCATAGTGAACGATGCCATTGATGTCAAAAGGACAATGAGCATCGTTTTCACGTCGAGTCGGGACGCGCACATTCCAAAGTACAGACGCGGCTGAAGAAAGTCATTCCTATTACTTTCCGGACAAACCCGGGACGTCTTAGAGCTACTACCACCGGCGGGCACATCGATTCGATACGTTAAGTCACCAGCAACAACTGGATCAGGTTGCGGTGGGAGTAGTTCTACTGCCAAGCCAGACCTACAACGCACGGTCCATCAAGACTAGGACCAAGTAAGCGCTGAAAGGTTTAATGAAGAAAATAAGAGCTTCTGTTCACTATGGAGCAAGGGGCTGTGGTCTTCAACTCAAAGAAGGCAAGCAGGGAGGTGATGAATACAAAAACGCGATACAAGGTGACGGTCGGGATATGTAGACAACTCGAGGTCAAGACGAACCTATAAGAAAAGAAGGTGAAACGGTTCGTTTAGCCTCGATAAGAGGTAAAAAATAGCTGGGTACATTTCGTCACACGTAAAGGGCATAGTGCCTCTGATTCAACGTTTGGGAATCGCAGAGTTTGTTTATACGACAATCTGGGCAGGATCATAGCAAGGAACAACCAAACGCAAAGGAACGATGTACCTGGGTCATAGGTAGGTCAGAAAGAATTAAAAATTTTACCGGCACTCAATACATACAATTAGAAGAAAATGTAGGAACAAGGTTAAAAAATTCACTGGTCCCAATCTGATGGCAGCACACGCCTACGAAATGGGCTGACAGGTATAGAAGACTGCAGGAAATATCGAAAGCAGGGCACCAGGCAAGCAATGGAGTATTTCTTGTACAGTTGTCTTGTATTGACAAAACAACGCTTCAAGAACTGGCGGCCCCATGGTATAAGAGACTGCAGGAGTATCGTTAGTGAGACCACAGAGTCTGCTGAGGTTTGCCTCAAGCGCAGGTGTGTATAGGATGACTACTCCACATGAAACATGTAATGGCCCTTCCATCTGATATCGCAAAGAACCAAAATTGGTCTATGCGGGCTCAATAGCCTACCAGACTAACCTAACCTAATTTATATGTTATAATGGTCCGACCTGCACAATTAATTCGCAGTTTGTACCGTTATGTATATTGTCGGTTCTGAGAAATGATCGGCTGTTTGAAGACAAAAGAACGTGTGCTAAATTTCCAATTAAAAGCTCAAAACTTAGGGACTAATTCGTACACAATAAATAGGAGAAGAACCTCTTTTGTGTTTTGAGCGAAGTTGGCTGCGGTCCACTGAATATATAGGAAAAACCACAAGCAGCCAGGCAAGTTTGTTGTTTTCAATATCAACCACTGATAAGATACTGCTAAATGACAAAAAAAATTGATTAAAAAAACCAAAATTATATAAATAAAAACCAAATCCAGCAAACTCCTCTCAGATCCTCCTGCTCTAGCAATCCTTCTGCGGCAGAACGCATGCTCTACATTCCACTGTAGGATTCGGTAGCACTCACATACATATATAGTATGTTTTAAAACAGCTACGGCGCTATCCTTTGAAACGTTAAATTTGTTTTCGCTACTTTTATGACCAACACACAAGCACAACTAAAGTCACACACTTGCGCACTAATACGTTTGCGCCTATGCATATGCTTATGCCTCTGCATGTGTGCATGCGAATATCCTTTTGGGTTGTTGCAGCGCACATTTTTGGCAACATTTTATGGCCATACTCTGCGGTGTGTTCTTTTATTTAAATGTATCATTTCATTCTCCTCTTTGCTGGCCGCCTCATCATCATCATCATCTGTATTCGTGCCACTTGCCACATGCCATGTGGTTGGAGTCTCTAATATTTCACGTTTAAAAAAGGATAATAATAAAAAAATATTTGTGCTTATCTGATGCCTTGTGTGCCGCTGCTCGCTCGCTGGCACACTGGAACAATAAAACGAGTTAAATCCAATTAATTGTTAGCCATAAATGGCACTAACGCTGGCAACGCTCGCTTGTTAGCCGGCAGTGGGTTGCCATCGAGCTATATACAACTGCTGGCTTTTTGGTATCCTCAGCAAGCCATTTTCTCCGATTTACTTTCATCCACATGGCGGCATAAAAAGGAAATGGCCGCTCTGCGGCGCTGAGTAGGATATCCTTTCGTTGGTTTTTTTTCTATCCTGTAGTCTAATATATTTTTTATTTCGCCTTTTGACCTGCCAGCCATTAATGTCGCTGCGAATTCTAATATGTACATTTATTTAAATTTATTGTCGGTCTATTGCGTGCGCTTATAAATCTCAACAAATTACGATGTTGCTTTTAATGACCTTCTTGTAATATAACTTTTCAAAATGTAACGAGCATTAAGATACATGGCGGGCAATAAAAATAGGTTGCCTCTCTATGTTTTAGAATATTTACACTGCGTTTAAAAAGTATTGAAATACTTATTTGTAGAAAAATTTAGTGCCAGTGTTTTATCGGCCGAAGTTATCAGTATGCAGTGGGGTCTTGTAACTGGAGGACACTCAATGTTAAACCCTGCTGAACAACGAGTAAGTGAGAAAAAAGTTTCTCAAAAGCTAGAAACATTCACGAGAGATAGTTGAGGTTGCCTCGCAAGAGCCGACCAGTAGTAGAAAACAGGCTTGGATATGAGATGAGTGGCGGGAGTCGATTATGGAGTTAGAAGGGTTTACTCGAGTAAAAAACAGCCTTTTTTCATTAATTTTTTCTCATATAAAAAATGGAATGTTTTATTAGAATTTTCAGTGTTACAAGCAAAGAAATTCTGAAATTTTTGGAAAGAAGTATTTTAAATTCGACCATTGAGGCACCATTTTCGGTGACCCCTCGGAAAAAAAATTCGCCCGCGTTGGCATGATAACGTGTCTTAGTTAAAACCTTAACTTAGAACTTGAACGAAAAAAAATAAATTGAAAATTGGTTTTTTGGCAGACATTTTTACAAAAAAATTAAAACTTCAGCAAATATTTCCCAACATTTTATTTTCAAATAGTTGTAATCGAAAAAAATCCTTCGTCCAATTCTTTAAGAATTGTATCCAAACCTATGTAAAATTTTATTAAGATCGTTTGATCAGTTCTCGAGAAATCTTGCCAATCGTCTTCAAAAACACAATTTCGAGAAAAGCGCGTTTAAAGACCGCGCACTTAGCCTGGCTAGCCTCGAGCGCACAAGTTCTCAAAGCTGTATCTCCAAAACTATTACTCGGATCAACTTGAAAATTTAGAAAAATATTCTAGAGATATTGTAGACTTTAATAAGATAATAAAAAAATGTAAAACTCGTAAACCCAGGTAATACCTTATATGAGAACAGGGCTTTTTATAAAAATCTGCCACCACCAATCACTCGACCAATTGAAAATATGAAACTATGTAGATGCCTGAATTTAAGTTCTATTGCGCTTCGCTGCGACCTAAAGCTATTGTTGGAACGAGTTACTTGGCACCAAAATATCGAAATCTTCTCACTACCTTTCTCTGAACTTTCCTAAGTATTCACCATATACCTAATTAAACTTTTTATCTATTCCAAGTTAGCGATTCCATTCCATTATATAGCTTATCTACATTCAGAGACCAAAGCAATATAATTAGAGTTGTCTTTCATACATCATTACAAAAACAAATATTAACTCCATTAAGATCTATAGACTGGAGGATGGAGTCATGTGTAGAAGTTCACCCAAGTGAGGAAAGTTCTCTGATCATGCTGTGGGACATTTGTTGGAGCACTTTTGCCACTCTGATTGCTGTACCTCCAAAGCATGCATTTTGAATGAGTCTTCAGCTGTCGAATAACGTTGACCTCTAAGTTTATCTGTTACGTATGGAAACAAAAAAGTCACTCTGTGCCAAGTCAAGACTATACGGTGGATTACTCATCAAGTCAATATTTTAAGCGTTTATAAATTTAGTTTTTTCAGTCGATATGTGCGAGCTCGCATTGTCATGGCGAAGAATGATCCGTTGTTGGTTTTCATGATTTTTTGAAAGACAACTGGCTAACAAGTAGTTGTGTACCATTCAGAAATTAATGTTCTGTTTAAAGGGTGTCTAACTATCGGGTGATTTTTTAAGAGCTTGATAACTTTTTTTAAAAAAAAAACGCATAAAATTTGCAAAATCTCATCGGTTCTTTATTTGAAACGTTAGATTGGTTCATGACATTTACTTTTTGAAGATAATTTCATTTAAATGTTGACCGCGGCTGCGTCTTAGGTGGTCCATTCGGAAAGTCCAATTTTGGGCAACTTTTTCGAGCATTTCGGCCGGAATAGCCCGAATTTTTTCGGAAATGTTGTCTTCCAAAGCTGGAATAGTTGCTGGCTTATTTCTGTAGACTTTAGACTTGACGTAGCCCCACAAAAAATAGTCTAAAGGCGTTAAATCGCATGATCTTGGTGGCCAACTTACGGGTCCATTTCTTGAGATGAATTGTTCTCCGAAGTTTTCCCTCAAAATGGCCATAGAATCGCGAGCTGTGTGGCATGTAGCGCCATCTTGTTGAAACCACATGAGTCAACATTTAAATGAAATTATCTTCAAAAAGTAAATGTCATGAACCAATCTAACGTTTCAAATAAAGAACCGATGAGATTTTGCAAATTTTATGCGTTTTTTTTTTTTAAAAAGTTATCAAGCTCTTAAAAAATCACCCGATACAAGCGGCTACACTTAAGCTTGCGTCCACTGCGCTCCCCATTGAGTTTCAACTAAACGCCGTTCACCAACAAGCAGGGTTTGATAGCTTTTAAAAGCTCTTTCCCACCAGTGCTTAAATTTGTTTTAGACTGGAACTGTAGAATCATAACTGGTTAAAAGCTGACCTTTCGGATCAAGCCTGATGGTTTACCGATTCTATCCTAACCTTCTGAAGGTGACATATCAGGGACCGTTTTGATTTACTCACACATATTCATATAGTGAAAAATTAAGTAAATATTATGAATTATTATTGAGTAATCGTTATGAGTTTTAGAATAAAGTTTGTGTTTTATTTTTTTTTTTTAATTATTATAATGGGTGATCCAAGTAGAGGTAATTTTTTCGATAGCCTTTTTTTAAAAAGATTAAGTGAGAGTCGTGTCAAGCTGTCATGCTATTTTTATTCTGTATTGTTTGGAATTGCATCATGGAAATATTTACATCTGAAAAACATTTACAAATCATTCGACTTTATTATGAAAATTCACGCTCAACTTCTGGTCAATATAATCGCAGACTAAGCGTACTATACGCAACACCATCACCCATCTTGAAACTCAGCATTCATTATTGGATAACATTCTACCGAATAAACCAAGTCCAGCACTTAGTGAAAAAATACAGCAGCCGTAACTGAGAGTGCATACGAAGACCGCGGAGAGTCGATTCGGCGGTGTTCGCATCAACTCGAACTAACGCATGGAACGAGTTGGCGCATTTTACGTCGAGATCTTAAATTGAAAGCGCACAAAATAGAGCTTGTGCAAGAAATGAAACCGCTCGACCTTCCCAAATGACATCGGTTCGCGCTATGGGCTCTTGAATAGTTCCAAGAAGATCCGAGGTTCCCGAGTCAAATTTTGTTCAACGATGAGGCCCATTTCTGGATCAATGGGTATGTAAACAAGCAAAATTACCGCATTTAGGACGAAGAACAACCTGAAGAGATTCAAGAGATACCTTTTTTTTTTTCAGAAAAAATAACGGTTTGGTGTGTGGTTTGTGAGCCGGTGGAATCATCGGTCTATATCTTTTCAAAAATGATACCGGTGAGAACGTAACCGTCAATGTTGACCGTTATCGCACCATGAACCAAACTCTACAAGTCACTCATCATCCTCGTCTCATCTCGACATCATCTGATAAGTCGGCCTTAAGAGAGAAGTTTCGCGAAAGATTACCTCAGTATGCAGTGAGCTATACGAGATATGTGGCTACATCGACATATTTCAGCGAGTCAAGAGACATTATTTTTAACAATTGTGCTTAAAAACTTATGTATTTCTTTTACAACTTCTACCAGGCGTCCCAATAATAATTTTCACTTTGATGTTAACACATTTCTAGCTCAATAGTCGCTAACTCTTTCAGCGCTTGTTCATATCTACAACCCTTAGTCGCTGCCTCGCATCCCTACTACCTGAACATTACGCAAATTTCGCTCCTCGAATTCCCCTTTTCGAAGCCACGCTGCAGCGTTACATCTTTCGCAGTCGCATTCCAATAAAAATACATAATCAAATGTCCTCCAAAATGTTGCACTTACCACGCTGCATGCAGCTCAGCTCGCACAAAGGAATTGCGTACACGGATGCGCAATAAAACGGCAAGCAGCAGGACATGTTAACGCCCTCCCGCAACTTAGGGCATTCAGAAAGTGCCAGGTCCCGCAATCTCAGCCATTGTCCCAGGCATTACCAAATACTCGGCTCTAAGCGGTTGCTTAGGCTCTGCTGGCACGAAACTAGTGCAACTCTATGGCTTATACGAGTGCTATTTGTTTCCACTTCGGTTTTATATTTGTTGCAGTACCAATATGTTCGATAACAACACATACACATACGCACAGGCATTACAGACATAAACAAACATACTTGTCATCTTGTTTGTACCTCTGACCCGGGGTGTGTTCGCAGAAGTCGTTAGGTTGACAGGTTGAATTTGTAGCAGCAATTCTTTTATTTCTATTTTCTCCGTGGGTGTGTGCTCATGTGTGTGTGTGCTGCTCTTCGCCTAGTCCTATTGTCCAGTTTGTCCTCAGACTGTCATAATCGGCATCAGCCCTGTCTGGCGCCAGTATTTAGGCACACAAATTCTCTAAATATTTCAATATTACTGCAAATGCGAAGTTAAAGTAGGAAAAATTACAAGAACAACACGAAAAATGAGGTAAATATTATTTACCTTGACAATTACCGATGCACAGCGCTGCCTTGTTCCAAGTTGGTATATCGAAACTAGAAAATCATAAACATATTCGATTTCTTAGTTATTTTTCGAAAACAAATTGGACGCAATTTGTTGTAAAAGTATTAAATTTGTAAAATATTAGTTCTAATTTAAGATCGCCTTAATTTTTTTTTTTCGACAAAGTATATTCGTTCTGTTACGATATTAAACGACAAAAGACGAGCACGGAACTTTCGTTTCTAAAGTTTGCCAATGTTCGTATTAGAAGAAAATAATGGTAATGGTAACTTTGGTTGCACGGTATAGGCAATCATCAGCATAAACTTGTTTCATCAATTGAAAAGTTTCGGTAAAAGTTTTACCAATTTTAAAACAAAATTTAAGGTTGGCACTTTGTTCGAAGCTCATTTTTGCACCGCTAACACAAACATACTGACACTTAAAACGCAATAACTTCACTTCCAATCTATGAAATGTCAGGAAATTCTCACTGGACAATCGATAAGGATAGCAGTAACCATTGTTGCGCCTTTGTCTGGGAAATCTGCTAGTCCAGTTTTGAGCGATGATCATTAGCATAAATCCGATATTTCCATTGTAGTGGTTCGAGTGTTTCGAGTACCCATTATGTACCGTAAATATGTTGAGCTGTGATCTGCTCGCAGGATTAGCCGTTATTGATGTGCAATGACAAAAACAAACACTTCGTAGCTCACTTTGCAAAGCTAGTCCAGGAAAGATGCATATCACGTTGTATTGTGCCTGGATCGAGATACGATCAGGTTGTGGATTCAAGTGAAGTTTTTACGTTTTTTGCATTACTTTGCAAGCGCTTTCGCAAATGGTATCTATAGTACATTTTCATATGCTGGCAAATCGCTTATTTTCGGAATGACGGATTTTCAGGAGCCTTCACGTTAAGCGTGAGTATTAGAAATCTATATAAGAAACTGATTGCGATCAGTGTTGGGTGATCAGTTACGGTGATTAAGAGTGGACATTTTATTTTATGTACATATGAAAGTCTACTAAATGGACACTTAGATATTGTGTGTCGGATCTTTATCAAAGTGTGCACATGTTTCCAATTCTTTCAGTGAATTGTCGACAGTGACGTGGGAGCCAAGTCGCGAAGAATGCCCTCGCCCTCATTCACAACCAGACCCATACGCATCGTTTCCTTAACCAATCTGAAGGAAGCAGAACTAACGGCGCGGTTGTTGAGGCTAATGATATCGATGTCATCGGCATACGTCAGCAGCTGTACATTCTTATAGAAGATTGTAGCTTCTCGATTAAGCTCTGCAGTCGGAATTATTTTCTTCAGCAGTACGTTGAAGAAGTCGCACAATAGGGAGTAGCCTTTTCTAAAACCTCGTTGAGTAACGAACTGGTGGGAGCGGTCCTTCCCGATCCTGACGGAGCTTTTGGTAATGCTTAACGTCAGTTTACACAGCCGAATGAATAGCTCGGCCGGCAACCCATCGGCCCCGCTTTGTTGTTCTTCAGAAGGGTAATTGTTATTTGAACTTCTTCATGGTCGGGCAATGGAACGTCTGCTCCACCGTCATAGATTTGGGAATCGGGCTCGTCTTCTCCTCGCGTTATGCTTTCACTGCCATTCAGTAGGCTGGAGTAGAGTTCGCTCCATAAATTTAGTATGCTCTGCGCATCGGTTACTAGATCACCTCTGGGGGTTCGGGTAAAAAAGTATGCTCGGCGAAGTCGATCAGCCTCATGCTTTCTCGTGGAGGCCGAATTTACCGACTGTTGCGCCAAGGATTCCCCACCCTGGCGTTAAAGTTGCCAAGCACGATTTGACATAATGGCAGAACTTCGCTTTGACGCGGATTGTGGCTAGACGTTCATCTACCGGTGTGAACGACAGTACTCGACGACGGAGTCTCTCTCCCACCACGAATCCCACACCGAATTTTCGCTTCTTTATATTGCCACTGCAGTAAATGCCACAGGATCTACTCGCCTCAGTCCTTGTTCCGTCCATCGCGTTGCTTGGATGGCGGTGATGTCAGCCTTCACTCTAACGAAGACATCAACCAACTGGGCGCGGCACCTTCCCAATCAAGGGACCGGACATTCCAGGTGCATGCCCTTAAATCGTGTTATTTTGTTTTTTGCTGACGTTAGTATGATTCTTAATGGTTGTAGAGGAATCTGCGAAATTAAACAATTAAATGAAAGTGAGGTATGAGCCTAGCCTACGTAATATCGTTTTTAATGTTCCAAGTTTCAAATTTTCTTTTGAATCCCACATAATATATTGCTAATATAAAGTTTTTTTTTGCATATTTTGAAGTTTAGATTTTCAAAATATGACCTTGGAAGGATTTTTCAAAATTCGATTTATTTTCGGAGATACAGCCGATTTTGTGACGTGGCGTCCGTGTTCACTAGAATTGTCTCCTAAACTTTAAACGCGTTTTTCTCGAAACTACTTTTTTTGAGGTGGTTGACATGATATCTCAAGTTCTACTGAACCGATTCCTTTGAAATTTGGTATATATCTTCTTTATACAATGCTCTATCGTGTCTGCCTTGGATTTCCAAAAATTTTGATTTGAAGTATTTTTAAAAAATTCGAAAAGGTCGAAAAAATCGGGTCAAAAAAAATTTTTTTTTCAAGTCGACGCCATTTTGTTATTTTTTTTTTTTTTTTTTTTTTTGAAAATGGTCAACCCGATAACGACATCCTTCCTAATGAAGAATCTTCTTGTTTTTTGTGTTTTAGATCTCTACAAGGGTTGACCAGGACGCACAGTTTTTTTTGAAGCCCCAACTCCACCGACCCTCGACGAATTTTGGTTTTTTTTCTTGCAACTTTTTTTATATTATTAAACTGTCAATAAAAAAACATATAAAAAAATGTTTTTAGTTTTTTTTATCTTAGTTTAAAAAATGCCTAAAATTCATGCGTCTAGATCAGAATACCCCCTTAAATGTTTTGTGAAGGCTCTGCAACAACATTGAAATGGTTACACTATTGGGGAAAATGGAAATTTGGTAGATTTTATTTGGTTAATGCGTTTTAAAGGTTTAGGTGGTCGGGCTTATGTTACGATCTTTTCACATTTCGTTTTTTTTCATACTTCGTTGGTTAGCGACTATTTGGAGACATCGATGGGATAGTTTACTCCTCTTACCTAACCTTAGAGAATACATGGATATAGAGGTTTTTGTCTTCCCGAAGTCTGTTCTGCCCTCTTTTAAGTTAAAGTTTATTTGGACTTGTCTGTCCGCCTATATATGGTATATGCTAACTAGTCCCTCAGTTTTTAATTTATCGATCTGAAATTTTCCAAATGTCCTTTAGCCTCCACGAAGGTTCTCATTAGTTGGAATCGTTGACATCGGACCACTATAAGATATTGATGATTATAAGTTTGGACCACTATACTCTATACTATTCTATACTCTATCAAAATCTATATAAAGGTATTATGTACCTTTGCTAAAAAATGCGCCTGTGCAGAGTATTATATCTAGCTTCGTTGCAGCCATAGTTAACGTTTCTACATGTTTAAATTAAGGTCTCGAAATAAATCTGAAAGGAGATATGGATTTTTTAAAGCAACAACAAGCTATTTCAGAGCGCATTTAAGCGCCCTTATTAGCACAAAGCATCATGTGTGGCACTAAAACAGCAACAGCTACTTAAGCCATCCACGTGCCCTAACGGCACATTGTAATACCGCCTTGTTAGCAAACGTTAAAAAAAAATACATAAAATACTCTAAAGATCGCTGAAACAAAGTTTTCCTCGCTTGTTTCTGCTTTCGAGTGGCCAGTGTTGCAACACAAAGCGAAGCATGCTTGTGGCATAGAAGCTCAATGGAGTGCGGAAGGTAAAGAAAGGCAAAATAATAGTACATCAAGTGCTGCACATGCGCATGCCATAAACGCCAACAGTTGCGGAATTTTCACAACCCTTCAAATTCGGAGGGGAGATTCTGTGTTTTTTTTTTAGAAGTACAAAGTAATGCAAATATTACGTTTAAGTAGCCGGCGCTACGCTGGTGGGCTGCTGATGCTTTTATTTCTGTGGCATGTGCTTCTCTTTCGAAATTTTCTCCTACAGCTGCGCAGGAATGCTTTGAAGTGCCAGCGTTTGTGCGGGTACGTGCGCTTGTGACGTAAGCTTGAATGCGAACAAAAGCGGCGATGCTTAATGGCCTAAGCATTACTTGCCACAAAGGGTCATAACCTAAATTAATATGAGTTTTTAAGAGTTCGAGTGCACTTTCGCTTTGAAAACAAGGTGGTTGAACTTATTATATAAATATTCTAAGTACAAAGCTGTTTAAAGGAAGGATTATGTAACAAATCCTTAAGATGATGCATTTCGTGAGGGAATTTTACTTGTATTTTGTAATTTTATTGACAGCGAATTTACTTTATATTTAAATGATTGATTTTTTTTTACTCTTAATTGGACATTCATAAAGTTTCCTGTTTTGAACATTCGATCCAGCTCTACTTCTATTTCTAGAGTTAGATAAGTTATATCAGCAAACTGTCCGACAGGGTTTGTACTAAGCTCACTTTAATCCTTTAGTTCAATATGTCTTTAGCTTCTCCTCGTTTTTTATATTATAATGCTTTGTCGCGCGTGATAAAGGACATGCCCCTGTTTGGGCTTGAAACAATAAAAAATTATGGCGGATTAGACACTTTGATCCATGATGCATTTAGCGATTAATAAATATTGATATATTTCGTTGTTTCAAAGACACTGAAAAAGGCACGTTCGTTTGTTTGAGAATAGAAAACTGAGGGAAAATTCTGAAATTTTCAGGAAAAACATTTTTTTAAACTTGGCCATTTCCGGGGAACTCCATTGCACCCCCATTGGCAGGATAACTCTTTACAGTATCATCTAAAGTGATAAAAATACATTGTAATCCGATTTGAACAATTTTTTCGGAGACTATCTCCTTAAACAGTAATCCATGTCAAATTTCGTGAAGATACCCCGTAAAATGCGGAAGTTTTCCATACAAGCCCTTGATGCCGATCATTCGGTTTGTATGACAGCTATATGCTATAGTGAGCCGATCTGAACAATTTCTTCGTATATTACAATGCTGTTCCGACAAATGAGCAGCTTCTTGAAGAAACGTCATTTTCTACGTTTGCAAAATTTCAAAACGATATCTTATACTTTATAGGGTCTCCGACGCTTCTTTCTGGGTGTTACAAACTTCGAGACAAACTTAATATACCCTGTTCATGGTATAAAAAAGGGGTTATAGCTGTTAGAAGGCCGAAACAAGCGAATTTTCCAGATTTTTTTTCTAAGAAATCTTTTCAATTTATTGAACCAAAAATATGCATACAAATGGTATCTTTTAACTGTATTTTAATATCAAGTGTTGGTAAATAATATTTTTTTGGAAAGGAATTACAACTGATCTCCGTGAGCTCTTCTCAAAAATGACTCAACTGGATCCTCTGAAATTAAAAAACCAAACAGATTTGGTTAAAGTAATGTTAAATCTAGTAAAACAAATCATAGGAATAAGCAAAGTAAAACTTTTTGACAATATTTAAAAAGCTCCTATTAAAATTTGAGACTAATCGGTTAAGCCGTTTTCGAGTAATGTTGGTCATGGACTGTAAAAACACCATTTTGAGAATATCGCGTTTAAAGTTTGCAATGCACTGCCAAGCACTCTGAAATGCCTTCGCAAATTTGCGTGTAACTTCGAAAATATTCACCGGAATGATACGAAATTTTGTGTGTGATTTCTTTAATAAACGTACATTAAGGAAATGAAATAAAAAATATCGAGTTTTCGAAAGTTCTAACTGTATATAACCCCTAAACTTACAGACCTTATATTCGCCGATGAGTTTCGCTCTGCCGTTGAACATTTTGAAATCTGAAGACAGAAATATATGTGATCTGCCTTGTTGTGTATGGGAAAAAGAGTTCCTTTAAGAGTAGAGTTGATTGTAGATCTGCGTTTTATACCCTGCACAGAGTATTTTAAGATTGGTACCAAATGTGTAATATCGGAATGCTACAAATGAAACGCGTGTAATCTAGCACATCACAGCTGGAGGACCACATTTCCGTACAAATCGTTCCATTATCGCAACACCTTCAAAAGTTTTATGAATAAGAATACTTAAGTCGATGTCGATTTATTCGAGAATAATGCGTCAGATGGCTGATAGATATGAAATCGCGATATGAAAGCTACAAAATTCACAAATAACTAAAAATATCTTCATTTTCCGGAGTTTCACTGATTGCGCAAAAGGCTAGCGGTGGTGTCGACCAAATCTAAAATCACAAAAACAACAAAAAACAACAAATCAGTGCATTCGAAATAGGCGTGTTTGGCTAAAGTGCTTTCGGTGCTTATCGCATGGTCAAAATTATTGAAACAAAAAGTAGACGCATGTATATATGTATGTGTGAAATAATAACAAGTCTACAGTTTCAAGTGTTTAAAGTTAATTATGGAAAAAATCAAATCAGTTAAATACCGTCAGATATGACAACATGCAATTCAACTGATTAGATTTTTTTCGGCTACCAAAAAATAATTTCCAAATTACTTGATTAGATTCTGCCACAACGCAATCAGGCAACAACACGCACACACATACACTCATACTCACACAAGAAAGTTTCGATCACCTTCTGTCAGCAATTTGTGCAGACAACTGATAGTTCGGACAACAACAACACCAACAAGGCTATGTATTCATCTAGCGTTTGACTGCTGATAGCCAGCGCTGATAAAAGCCCATATGTGTAATGTACATGTGTATGTGTACTTGCACACCATTCCGCCTCAAAGTTTTCTTCTTCTTCTTCTTATGGGTGGTGGTAAATTGTTAATCGAATAGTGCTGCCACAGGAAATCAAAATTGAAATCGAATCACAGCTTACAGCGAAATAGTCGAAGGGGCGGCGGTCGGGGGGGTGCTATGGTGAAGAACAAATAATAATTGTTATCGCCAAGCTGCTTGTCGTTTTCGAGCGTTAAATTGTTATTGTAATCAATGCTGATGGCACTCGTTGTAGGAAATTGAGCAACAACAACAACAACACTGCACCTCTAAACTTATGCCACCAGATAAGTGCGTCTGTGTGCGTCTATTAGATTGTTGTTGCTTTGTTGTTTGCTGATCGTTTCATCAATATCGAGCATTTCAGTAGCTGCCTACATACCGACACGCTCGGCGATAGCGTGAAATCAATTATTAAACGCTATCACCGACATGCACGCTTGTTGATTGAAAATCGGTCGGAGATATAGCACTCGCATCGCTTGTGATAAATAATTAATTTTGGTAGCACTTTATGGGCGTAGATTGTGGGAAAAATAGCTGCACAGCAATCTAATAAGCACTGAAACTGTGTGTTAGTGTCAGGGTGTGCGTGTGAGCACGTAACGTCCTTGGTGTTCGATCATCATGAGTCTCGAGCATGAAACTGTATCTAAAAAATAATATTTTTAATGAAAAAAATTGAATTTTCAATAACTGTAAACTTACTACAAATCTACAATAATAGAAGGATAAGAGTCCGGTTTTGGTACATTTTGCACGTTTTGTTCGATAAGTTCTGGCCATTTTGAGAGTAATTTCTAGAATATGGTCGGACGAAATCATGCCCGATGATTGGAACCTAAGTGTGCTCTGCCCAATCCACAAAGCGGGGGACCCCACAATCTGCGCCAATTGCCGTGGGATAAGCCTTCTTAATATCGCATATACATAAAATCTTATTGAACATAGTATGTGAAAGACTGAGGCCCACTGTCAACAAACTGATTGGGCCTTATCACTGTTTGTTTAGACCTGGAAAATCTACTAT